>NC_087209.1:11040500-11055606 GCF_015104395.2 Macrobrachium nipponense | reverse complement strand
TTATTTTCTACCGACCCCCTAAGACAACCCAGAGATACACCCAACAATAAAATAATAATTCCCCACCTAGACACGATTAAGAGAATAACCAACCCCCTCGGAAAATCGAACCCTTTTGTATTTACTTACCCAAACACCTTAGCCAAATCCCTGATTAACGTCCAACAAAAGACATCTCCAAAGGACTCTGGGGTATAACGAAATCCATGCCAGGACTGTGACCAATCTTACATCGGATTTTACAGGTAAATCCCTTCCCCAGAGATTAATACAACACAAACGGTCAGTTAGGTATGACAACAGAACTCGGCTATTTTCAACCATATAAATGAAACATAAACCATAGAATAAACTGGAATTTGTCACGTGTAATTTATAGCAGCAACTGCCGGTACAAGAGTCAAATGATGGAATCGGCCTTAATAAAAGAGAGGCAGGTAATGAACATCTCAAAAGGAGCACGGATTTCGGACACGATCGACAACGTCTTCATTCAACCAACCCTTAAGAAGATTAAAGAAGATTATCAGCGGGGGGTGACTTAAAATGGCTTGTTTGTGGATGGACCTCTTGGTATAAATACCACCTTTTCTGTAAACTTTTCTCATTCATCTACCTGAAGAGGAGAAAAGAGCAGTCTCTGAAATATAGTACTTTTTTTTCTATATGTTTGGTGTTTTATGGGCTCCTTTTATTAGATATATATATATATATATATATATATATATATATATATATATATATATATATATATATATATATATAGGACCGAAAGTACTGGCTATCTCGCTTTTTTTATTTTTTCCTTCCTTCGTGGCAAAAAAAACCTTTATTTATACATAGCATCACGTTTTGTATACTTCGTGATCAAGTTATTCATATTATATATATTATATATATATATATATATATATATATATACATATATATATATATATATATCATATATATATACATTATATATATATATATATATATATATATATATAGTATATATATATATATATATATATATATAATATATATATATATATATATATATATATATATATATATATATATATATCTATATACTATACAGAGAGAGAGCGAGAGAGAGAGAGAGAGAGAGAGCCGAGAGAGAGAGAGAGCCGAAAACAGCACCGTATTCCATCATCAGTTGACTGGATCCAACTACCGTAATTTCTTCTCTCTCCCCGAAACCTCCTCAACTTCACTCGGCGCTTTTACTTTATAAAGTCGCCTTGTGTAGTAATAACGTTAAACATTTACAATCGTTTCACTCCTGGTCACGGAAGTCGTCACAAATGACTTCGTTTACATACAGGATGGTCGTAATTCAAATTTACATGGGGAATTCGTCCGGAGGCGGCTCTAAGAAGTACGGGATACATACTAATGTATATACTTAATTCGATTAAACCCACGTATCACAGCCTTCCTTAGAAAAGCACTTAAATATAAATAACTAAGTAAATGAACATGCGTATATACACACATAATATATATTATGTAATATATATATATATATATATATATATATATATATATATATATATATATATATATATATATATATTATATATATATATATATATATATATATATATATATATATATATATATTTATATTTATATATATATATATATATATGGTAGGTAATTGCTAGATCCAAGTCGATGCAGACAACTAGTCCAGTTCCACATGCCTAATAAACTGACGGTGGTTCGATCCCATGGACGAAATTATTATCACCTAAAATTCCCCCTCGGTACATATATGAAAATATATCAATTCCGAGGTAGAGCGAATTAGATATTAAAGGACATTTGTAGTTCGAATGCATATATGTATATGGTGATATATATATATATATATATATATATATATATATATATATATATATATATATATATATCTATATATATATATATATATATATATATATATCTATATATATATTATATATCTATATAATATATATATATATATATCTATATCTATATATATACATATACATATACCATATATTATGTGTCTGTATATACTCATGTTCATACGTAGTTATTTATATTTAAGTGCTTTTCTAAGGAAGGCTGTGATACGTGGGTTTAATCGAATTAAGTATATACATTAGTATGTATCCCGTACTTCTTAGAGCCGCCTCCGACGAATTCCCCATGTAAATTTGAATTACACCCATCCGTGTATGTAAACGAAGTCATTTGTGACGACTTCCGTGACCAGGATGTGAAAACGACTTGTAAATGTTAACGTTATTACTACACAAGGCGACTTTATAAAGTAAAAAGCGCCGAGTGAAGTTGAGGAGGTTTTCGGGAGAGAGAAGAAATTACGTTAGTTGGGATCCAGTCAATGATGAATGAATATATATATATATATATATATATATATATATATATATTATATATATATATATATATATATATGTATATATATATATATCTATTATGTTATATATATTTAATATATACATATATATATGTGTTATATATATGTATATATATAATATATATATATATATAGTATATATCTATATATATGAATAACTTGATCACGAAGTATACAAAACGTGATGCTATGTATAATAAGGTTTTTTTGCCACGAAGGAAAAAATAAAAAAAGCGAGATAGCCAAGTACTTTCGGTCCTATATATATATATATATATATATATATATATAATATATATATATATATATATATATATATATATATATATATATATATATATATATATATATATATATATACATATATATATATATATATATATATATATATATATATATATATACTATATATATATATATCTATATATATATATATGTGTGTGTGTGTGTGTGTGTGTGTGTGTGTGTGTGTGCGTTAACTGTAATAGCCACAATACACTCTTAACTTCTCCAAGTACGTATATATTTTCAGCCAAAAAGGAATGAAAACGATTACCCACTTGACTACGATGGTGAGTGTGGGTCTATTGAAACGTTAATAAATATATCTGAATTTGACAGGTATATGTATGTACGAGAGACAATACGCTAATCATCCCGTGGTCAGGTCTGCAACGTGTCCTACTTATGGTTATGGGACACGGGTTCGTTTCTCGCTACCGGACACCATAACTGCTTCAAATTTCTCGTATTTGGAACTGAGGCTTTCCAGTGACAAGCGTATCCACAAAAGCGCGAAGAATTCAAGAACTTAAGAGAGTGTTGTTGCTATTACACTTACAAATGTATCTTGTAAAAAGTAACCAGTAGATTCTGCATATATATATATATATATATATATATATATATATATATATATATATATATTATATATATATATATTTCTACATATATAACTGAATAACGAAAATTTGGAACGTGATGAATATATAATAAAGGTGGAAGCCACGAAGTTAAGTGAAACACTCCAGTTTTTCACTTTCCTTCGTGGCCTCTACCTCTACCTTTATATATATATATATATATATATATATATATATATATATATATATATATATATATATATATATATATATATTATATATACATATGTGTGTGTGTGTGTGTGTGTGTGTGTGTGTATAATCAATCGAGCCCACATCTAAGACCAATAATATTACTGACGGTACCGTTAAAGTCTAAGAAGCTTTTCTCAGAACTGCCGCATCCAACTGATCTCGAGACATCCCTTCACATATATAAAGACTCTCCGCAGAAAAGGGAAATAGAAAAACGAAAAATAATAAAAAAAGGACAAAACAAAAAAAACAAAACAAAACCCTCCAATAATCCGGATCGAAATTCAAAAGCCTTTTTCCAAAAGACGGAGAAGAACATTTTATACTCCCGAGTGAAAAATGTCCCTATTTGAAGCCATACTGAAGCCCTATTTGAAAAGAGGGGATGAGAGTTCCCGTCGTATTCAGACGCCCCTCCCTATTTATTTACGAGCGATTGGACCGAAAGGGAATGGCCCAGTTTCTCAGGTTCTTCCTAGGTTTTTCCCAGGCGAGAGAATTCCTTATTTTGTCTTGGACATGAAAGGAATGGTGACCTATATTTTTCCTAGACAAAGAGGCATCCTTTCAATATCTGATGTTAATGGCTTGATCTAGTGGATTTTGGTAGAATTTGATATAATGTAGAAGGAAAAAAAAATGTTGCACAACACTCTTTCCACGGCTCAGATAAGTGTAGATGACTAATTAAACGAGACATTATGCAAATACTGCGCAAATGTAATTCTCCTCTGTATTCATGCAGGCCTCGTCTGCTTGATTTGAAAAGCATTCTTTATTGTGTTAATTACGGTAGGGTTACAATAAATAACTTTAAATCCTCATTCATTCATACATACATACATATGAATAAAAATCACCTGCAGTCTATTATAAAGCATTTGAATAGGACAAAGTATCTCGTATAAACATCTGATGTATTTACTGTTTAAGCAGACGACAATTCTGTATATTTGCGTAGAAATCATAAAACACGACTGAGCACTTTTCCTCAAAATCTAACTCATGTCCTCAGGTTTAATGGCTTCTGAGTGCATGTATGATATAAAAAGCTGTTATAAATCTATTAAAGATTCATATTATTTTACAAACAAAACTAAAGTGTCGACGTGTATGAATAAATGAAGTGTTTCTGCAATAATGTTAATCTCCTTCATCTCATTTCTATATATAAATCCAACCACTTGAGTAAATACATAAATCTTTAGCTTTTATTGCACGTTGTACACAGCTTCAAATACGCCTTAAACTCCTTAAACCTTGTAGAGGTTATTGCCCCCAGTGCACCTCATGCGAATCACTGTAGGCATTACTTACGGTTCCTTGCAGCGTCTCTTCGGCCCCTAGCTGCAACCCCTTTCGTTAATTTTACTGTACCTCCTTTCATATTCTCTTTCTTCCATCTTACTTTCCATCCTCTCCTAAGAACTGGTTCATAGTGCAACTGCTTTGAGACCTCATAATTAGGTTTTACTGCTTGGCCTTTAGGCCTAAATTCTATATCAAATTCAATTAACCTTCTTTAACTCGTAAGATCGGAAAATTCCTTCGAAGTTGCATCGTTTAACTCTGTTAAAAATAACTATAATATCCACTAAGAAAGCAATAGTTTAGTAAGGTCGCATACAATCAAGTAACACATAAAATGACCATAGCTTATAACCCCGTTTATTAGAGTAATTCTGTTTGTACACAACTAGATGTTATTACGTTTAATATATATCAAGACAGAACTATGGTATAATTATCGACCATTAGAAGAAACCAAAAGAAATAAGAAAAAAAACTCTGGAAATAAACGCAAAAAAGAGAAAGTGAAAGAAAGGCCCAATATGAACATCTTCGGTATGAACTTCAATATTAGACATTGAATTTCCATATTCATTGTGTGACTGAAATCGATTCCAGGATGAGATTCCCCTTCTTATTTTTCTGTGTTCTAACGGAGCCAAAAGGAGATAAAGAATAGCAGCGAGGTCTGTTCACCGTGGGTTCCTTCGATATCACAATTCTTCCTTACTGTCCAATAAAGTCTATGCCATTCCAGTATACAAATGACCCCTACCATTTCCAAAATAGCTAGGCCTAATCATTATTTGTTCTCTCATCTCCGGCATACGCACATATATACACACGCATTAACAAACACCAATATCAGTACTTTTTTTCTATATTGGATATCTATCGAAGATAATAATTATCTAAGTATGCGGATTCCATGTGGCAAGGCTGTATCGATGCAAGTCTTGATTAATGGAGATATATACAGAATGTGGCAGAGCCCATTACTTCTAAATTATAAAATGATTAAGTAAAATCAGTTAAAAAATTTTCCCGATCAAAATAAACCACGTTCTTTTGATATTATGATAAAACGGCATTTAACATCTTGCAAATATAATATTTTTTAGTTGTATATGATATCCACTGGTTATGAAAAAAAATTGTAAACCAGAATTAAAATGCGTTCTGTTTCAATCAGAAGGCAGAAAAACCTGATAAACATTAACATACATTGACTCATTTACCATTCATCCTATTGTAATGTAAGTCACTGCAATTACAACTTCAGAGGAGAAATACCTAGTACATTGCCGAAGCAGAAATAAAATAAAAATAAAAAATAATAAAAATAAAATAACTGTTTTATACATATCTCTTCACTTTCCATAGAGAAAACCTCCAAGTCATTTTTATAACTTTCAATATTTATTAGTTGATCCACTGGCATAATGGTTAGTGTCGTGGCATGCCACTCAGAAGTCACGGGTTCGCGTCTCCCTCAGGCCGATGAAAAACCACTGGCTCTGTATCATGACCAGTTAAGGTTGTAGCATGGGGACTGCGGTGGGAGGTTGAAACCAACATTCTTTGGAAGCTTGAATTTCAAGTCAATGGCCCCTGTGTGATTGTTCCTTGTGAATGGGTTCCATCTACTGAAATAATAATAATAATAATATTCAACTTCACTTAGAGAAGGCTTCCGATTGGTCCCTGGAGAATGGGTTTGAAATAGCCGTGATGGGATTAACTTCTAGAGCTATTGCGGATGAATTTCTCATATTCTGGATATTCAACGTGAAACATTTATAGCTGACACAACATATCCGTGCAACTGTCAGCAAAGTAATATGGCGGTTTTGCTTGTATGGTGTTTTTACGTTGCATGGAACCAGTAGTTATTCAGCAACGGGACCAACGGATTTACGTGACTTCCGAACCACGCCGAGACTGAACTATCACCAGAAATACACATCTCTGACCCCTCAATGGAATGCCCGAGAATCGAACTCAAGGCCACCGAGGTGGCAAGTCAAGATCATACCGATCACGCCACTGAGGCGTTGTAATATGGAGGTCACTTTCAACTAATAAAGATGTCCATAATTTTGTTATTTTGATGGGCTGTTAAATTAATGTTAAGAGACTGACGTGAGTGTTACGAACTTCATTATACCATTCGAAATAACGCTGTAATCTAATCACGATAAATAATCAGGAAGCTATTAGCGTGGCTGACTTTATCATTCATCTCTGTAATTACCAGTAACAGTTCTTATACATACATTATTAATATAATGGCTAAAATTGATATTTGGCGAAATGCTAATTTCCTTGCAAAAAAATCCCAGCTGAGTGGTATTTGACTAAAATAATTATCGTTATCGAACTACGTTCTAAATTCAGCGCATTTTGCTTAACTGTTCGTAGTATCAAGGGTAATATTTTCATCATTCCTTATGTAATATAAGTGCAGAATTAAGATTTTTAACTGAATACTGTCATGAAATTTAATACAATATATGCATCATTGAAACTGTGGGTTTCTTTTCTAATAAAAGTTGGTAATGCTGACATCATTATCATTTCCAGCATACATGGGCATGGTATGTATATAAACTTACATTTATACGTACTTTCTACTAATTAAAGTTAATCACTTGCAAAACTATATCACTTACATTTCATCCCGACCACACGTAACAGAATCCAGGCAATGCATTAATCAAAAAAGCAACTGACCGCTGATGCTCTACATTCCATTAAACTGTCAGGATTCTCCACAATCTACACGGCTGAATCAACGAAGATCATCTCCCTTACCCCCCCCCCCCCCCCCCCCCCCCCCCCCCCCCCACGCCCCCCCCCCCCCACCCCCACCCCCCCACAGGCCTCCCACCCATCCCAAATTTTGGGATAACTGCCAATGGGAGATTTTACCTAATGATTTGCAGGTAACGGATGGTACTGATTGACTGCAGATTCAATTTTGCTGATTAGGGCTCTGTGCTGGCATTCACTGCCCGCATATCTGCGCTGTTGGTATGGCTGCCTAACTTTTAATCAATACAAGAGCTTGGTTTGGCTTGGCTTGGCTTGGTTCTGGTTCTGGCTCTGGCTTGGCTTGGCTTGGCTTAGCTTGGCTTGGCTCTGGCGGGCTCTGGCTGTGGTTCTGGCTGTGGTTCTGGCTGGCTCTGGCTGTGGTTCTGGCTTGGCTCTGGCTGGCTGTGGTTCTGGCTGGCTCTGGCTCTGGCTGGCTCTGGCTTTGGCTGGCTCTGGCTCCATTCCCCATTATCGAAACATGAACCAATATGTCATTGTTCCTACATGAATCAACTCTCTTGAGTACGCTAATTAAAAGAGGTGTCAATGTTTATATTTCGCTGACAATTTCATATCTCTATTTGATTTTCCAAGTTTGATTTTCTTAACCGTAACGAGGTCTTGACGTAATACATATGAAAGCAGTGTGATGTAGACTTGACGATTCCAGAATATTTTTGCGATGTAGTAAAATGTGTTGTTGGAGAAATTTATTTCCATATGAGGAATGGTTTTTTAGCAAATGTAAGGCTGGTAAATGAAGAAATTATGATAATTACCGGAGTGGAAAATATTAATGATTTGTTACAAGTTCTCGTTACAAGAAACTAAAAAGTTCTCGTTAAAAGAAGCTACTATATTCTTGGGAAATCGGAATCGTACAGGAATCACGCGTTTCTGTGATCATACTCATTCTTGAGGTTATATCTGTTAACGAACTTTGGTAAATTTATCTGTTTTCGACTATTTATTAATAAATTTATCTGTTTTCGAAAAAATATACAGAGCCAGAGCCAGAGCCAGCCAGCCAGCCAGAGCCAGAACCAGCCAGGCAAAGCCAGAACCAGCCAGGCAGAGCCAGAACCAGCCAGCCAGAGCCAGAGCCAAAGCCATCCAGCCAGAGCCAGCCAGCCAGCCAGCCAGCCAGCGCCAGCCAACCAGAGCCAGAGCAAGCCAAAGTTAGCCAGTCAGAGCCAGAGGGGACACGCTTGGTGATGTTCAAATGTATAATTTGACTTTTGTTTTCCTGCGTAATGTTCTGCCTTTTGTCATTTGTATACAGTTAAAACGCCTTCACGTTAGTGAATATCTAAAGCAGTCGTTTCCAAACTTAAAGGTAATGACCCCCAAACAGCAGAATGCAGGGGGCCATAATCTGAGGATACGTATGTATAAACCCACGGGTTTTATACATACATGGGTTATGCTTGGTCGTGGGTGGTGGGCCATGGAAAAGCATCTTGTAAGAAGTGGGTAAAGACCAGGAAAAGTTTGGGCACCATTAATTTTAAGGTTGTTGGAACACGTTCGCTTAAGACCTGAAGATAAGCTGAATGGTGACCAACAGACCACCTGTTAATAATAATCAAATGTTCGTCTAACAGCTGTTCTCCTGAGTTGAAATATAAAAAAAAATAGCTGAGAGTCATTTATGAGAACAGAGGGTTACAATGATGCCTAAGGGCTCAGCTTACCAGAGTGAGTGAGAGGGTGAAAGGATAATAAATCAATCAACCTGCCAATCAGTTTTAACTTTGAGGCCGCCATATCCCGCACCCTCTGTCCGCTTTATTGATCTAAACACATCTCCATTTACTGACTGTTGCTTTAAAGCTGCAAACCTTTATTGTGGCGATGTTCTCGCTTTCCTTCTTCTTGATTTTGGTCTGATGAAGAAATGAAAAGAAATAAAGTGAAGCAACAGGTGCGTCTTATTTATCTGCGTCGTTTCTGCTTGTCTAAAGCTTTTCTTTATTTTTCATAGTTCCAGAAAGCAAAATCATTCTCTTGGTAACAAATGTCTTTTTTATCTTCATTTAATTCAATATTTCGCTTTAGAAAATGGTTCAGACACTCCATTTTCTGTTGACGTAATGCGAACACAATTTTTCATTTCCTAATTCTTTGGGTCTTGGGAAAACAAAAGATATTTTTCTATTTTACTTTAAAACGGCAAGAGATGTCGAAAAACAAGTGTTTTCTCATTTTCTTCAAGTGTCAATCTCTTTTCTCTTATTTCATTTCACCTTCCTTTGATGTTGCCGAGTCTTTCCTGGTCTCCAATATCATGATAATTCACCTTGACACATTTACATAAAAATCTGCTTCAATAGATTCGATATTTCTTTAATTTTCCCTTTACTGTTTGAAAAAAAAACTCGTATCGACAGGGAAACTTCGCAAAATTAACGATCACCTTTACACTACAGACAGACAGACAGACAGACAGACACATACACACACACACACACATATATATATACTATATGTACAATATATATATATATATATATATGTATATAATAGTATATATATACTATATCGTATATATATATATATATATATATATATATCCCATATATATATATATAGTATAGATATATATATATATATATATATATATATATATATATATATATAGTATATATAGTATATCTATCTATACTATATACTATATTATATATATATATATATATATATATATATATATATATATTATATATATATATATATAATATATATATATATATATATATATATATATATATATCTATATATATATATAAAAATCTATATATATATATATATCCTATATATATATATATATATTAATAGTATATATAATATATATATATATATATATCTATATATATATATATATATGTAGTGTATCGTAAAGGTAGAGATGGATACATCTGTTTCTATTGGGCGTTTATTTAATGCAACGTTTCAGGGACCACCCCCCCCAGCCCCATTTTCAAGCTGGTCCCTGAAACGTTGCATTAAATAAACGCCC
Organism: Macrobrachium nipponense; assembly: GCF_015104395.2. Lineage (NCBI taxonomy): Eukaryota > Metazoa > Arthropoda > Malacostraca > Decapoda > Palaemonidae > Macrobrachium > Macrobrachium nipponense. Next base: position 11,044,955 of record NC_087209.1, on the reverse strand, counting down.
ATATGAAACAGATGTATCCATTTAAAACCCTTACCGCCATGTATCCCGTCTGAGGCTTCCCCTTCGGTTGATATATATATATATATATATATATATATATATATATATATATATATATATATATACATATATATATATTTATATATATATATATATATATATATATATATATTCTTTTTTTCTTTAGCAAGGATGGCAACAGATGACGATGCTTAACTGTAGTCGACTACCCATCAGGTATCCATTCACACTGGATTTTTGAATCGAGCAGTTTTCCCCTTCAGGAGCCTACTTGGAATTGTTACCAACCCTTCCCTAAGCTGATGTTTGAAATGTAATTACCACCTTAATGAACATCTCTGCCAAGTGATTGTCTTGAAAATAATTACCACCTTCATGAAAATCTTCTGCCAAGCGAGTCTTGAATTGTAGGTTACCACCTTAATGAAACATCTCTGCCAAGCTGATGTCAAGAAATGTAATTTACCCACCCCTTCATGAAAATCGATCAAAATCTGCCAAGTGGATGTCCTGATGTAGTTCCACCTTCATGAACATCTCTGCCTAAGCTGATGTCTTGAAATGTAGTTACCACCAATTCATGAACAATAGTCTAAAGCATGAATGTCTGAAATCCGTAGGTTTCCACCTCAGAACATCTCTCCTAAGCTGAGTCTTGAAATGTTAGTTACCACCTTCATGAACATCTCTCCTAAGCTGATGTCTTGAAATGTAGTTACCACCTTCATGAACATCTCTCCTAAGCTGATGTCTTGAAATGTAGTTACCACCTTCATGAACAACTCTGCCAAGCTGATGTCTTGAAATGTAGTTACCACCTTCATGAAACTCTCTGCTGAGCCTAATATAGTACCTTCATGAACTCTCGCCAAGCTCGTCTTGAAATATAGTTTTACCACCTTCATGACATCTCTGCTCAAGCCTTCATGTCTTGATCTAAAGTATTACCACCTTCCTGAACATCTCTGCCAAGCTCATGTCTTGAAATGTAGTTACCACCTTCATGAACATCTCTCCTAAGCTGATGTCTTGAAATGTAGTTACCACCTTCCTGAACATCTCTGCCAAGCTCATGTCTTGAAATGTAGTTACCACCTTCATGAACATCTCTCCTAAGCTGATGTCTTGAAATGTAGTTACCACCTTCATGAACATCTCTGCCAAGCTCATGTCTTGAAATGTAGTTACCACCTTCATGAACATCTCTCCTAAGCTGATGTCTTGAAATGTAGTTACCACCTTCATGAACATCTCTCCTAAGCTGATGCCTTGAAATGTAATTACCACCTTCATGAACATCTCTGCCAAGCTGATGTCTTGAAATGTAATTACCACCTTCATGAACATCTCTGCCAAGCTGATGTCTTGAAATGTAGTTACCACCTTCATGAACATCTCTGCCAAGCTGATGTCTTGAAATGTAGTTACCACCTTCATGAACATCTCTGCCAAGCTGATGTCTTGAAATGTAGTTACCACCTTCATGAACAACTCTGCCAAGCTGATGTCTTGAAATGTAATTACCACTTTCATGAACATCTCTGCCCTGACTAACCCACTACAGTTGAAAAACTACCAGGCGCACTAAGCAGGTCCTATGGATTTATCAAATTGTGTACATATTTCTCTGTCCACTCCTGGGATAAAAACAATGGAGTTTTCTCTCAAGTAATGAAACGGAAACTAACAGAAAACTCTACATCAAGAAGGAATTTTATATCTCTGACGTATTTATTCGCCTCTTCCACTGCACAGTACCCATTCACATTCCATGTATTTGTCGGAATTCAATAGAAAAAAAGGGGGGCAGGGAGGTAGGGGAAAGGGTGGGGAGGGTCGAGTGCCAGCAAATACGCAATATCTACGGCCATAAACACCGAACTTTTGACGTTATTAACTCGCGTGCTTCCTGACCATTTGCCATCAATGTGTATTTTTCATGTTGATTGTTAATAGTGTCATTGGCTGCTGGTCTATGACTTTCATCCTGAATGCACGAGAATAAATAAAGAATATAAAACAAAATGCCGAGTAAATTTATCCTGGCAAACAGCGGAGGTCATATTACTCACATAGTTCATATCCAGCATATTGCTCATATCCTGCCATTCATTCAGTGAGGAATGATTTCCTCGTTTTGACGCTGGCGCTAACGATGTCGTTTCCCATTGCTGAAACCAGCTAGAATGAGTAAATACTTTACTATATGGTCAGATTTTAAATTCAGCAATGCGGAAAATTAGAGAAAACCAAATAGAGAGAAGATGTGAAATTTCCTATATTTGTTTTTATCTTCAAAGGCGTGACTTCGAGTGCAAAAATTAAAATTACTGTCATATTTCCATGTATGCAATGCCGACTTCTGTTTCGGCCATGAATTCATGACGATCATCTGGAAATCTCAAGGTGATTTCCTTCTCTCTGCGATTGAACAGCTTCTCTATGACCGACCAGGTTATCCATTTCGCATTAAACTTAGAAATAGGAAGTTTGGGCATTGAATAAATGAACCAACACGCCAGTAATCTGCATTTTTTTCCGTAACATTTTATCCTTGATGGTAGGATATGAGACTGCACGAAGAAAAAACATATACGTGTGTAAATAAATGAATATATGTATACATTTATTAGAAGCGACATTGAAAAAAACAAGTAGGAACTACCAGTACTGAGTAACTCTTTTCCTAATAGATATCTGATACATTCATTCAAACATCTAATTGTTATGCTATACATGTAACATTGTTAAAAAAAAAAAAAAAAAAAATACAACCCGATTCCCAAGAAACATTTAATCCCGGATGACATCCACCAACCGGGCCTTATCCACCCCTCCCCTTCCCTTCCCTTCCCTTCCCTTCCCTAATTAAGTGGATGGGGTGGAAACGACTCCTGGCCACGCACTTCGGATAAGCTTTGAAAGAGGTGAGGGATGATAAGATTGGGCCCGACACGAAGACGAGAGAGAAATGGAGAGAGAAATGTATGGAGAGAAATGAGGATAGGAGAGATGAGTGTGCCGGGGGGGAGTGGGGGGTGGGGGGGAGATGATGCCTCATTTCTCTCCGCAGTCTTTTGTATAAAGAGATTATTAAACGCGGAAGTTTCAGAGGAAATAATCGGCAGTTTTATAATGGGCCAATGACGAGGAAGAGCAAACGGTAGCAACCAAGGTTCTTGAACTTTTGTTTTAACAAAGATTTATGGAAAACCACGAAAAAAACGTGGAGTTTGAAAAATAACTAATGGCAAATCACGTAAAAAAAACTCCACGTGAAATGTCTGAGTTTGAAAAATAACTAATGGCACATCACGTAAAACTCACTCCATGTGAAATGTCTGAGTTTGAAAGATAACTGATGGCAAACCACGTAAAAAAACTCCACGTGAAATGTCTGAGTTTGAAAGATAACTAATGGCACATCAAGTAAAACTCACTCCACGTGAAATGTCTGAGTTTGAAAGATAACTGATGGCAAACCACGTAAAAAAACTCCACGTGAAATGTCTGAGTTTGAAAGATAACTGATGGCAAACCACGTAAAAAAACTCCACGTGAAATGTCTAAGTTTGAAAGATAACTAATGGCAAATCACGTAAAACACACCACGTGAAATGTCTGAATTTGAAAGATAACTAATGGCAAACCAAGTAAAAAAAAATCGCACGTGAAATGTAGCAGCTTGAAAGCTAACTAATGAAAAACCACGAAAAAAAACTCCACGCGAAATGCAGGAGTTGCAGGAGTTTTGAAAGATAACTAATGGCAAATCACGTAAAAAAACTCCACGTGATTATGTAGGAGTTTGAAAGATAACCAAAGCACTATTATTGATGCCTGATGGGAAAAATAGTAAGCCAAGTTGCTAATATTGATTACAATGATTGATGGTAAGTCAAATAAAAGAGTAAAATATTCATGACTAAATACAGAATGTAAGTTTGGGCGAAAATTAAATTCTTTGTATTTGAGTTTGAGATACGACGATAAACATGAGGAAAGAATATTACTAGAGACCTATATTAAACTACATGCAAATAAAAGTAATTCCCATTAAACATTAACTTCACCATTAAATATCATCATCATCGAGGATTGTTTAAGAATGGGATTTTTTCCGATAAATCTGTTACTAACTGATTCCGACACTTTGCATTAAGAAAGGTAATTAGCGAGTTATATATTCATATAACTAGTGAATTATATTATTTATATAATAACTAACAGATCCGTGCAAATTAAAACTTGCCGTCTAGGCCCTAGGATTAAAACTGAAAAAATTCCATGCCTTGCTACATACTCATCATAAAGGACGTGAAAATAGAGAAACTTAAAAAAATAAAATAAAAAGTAAAAAAAATAAACATAAAAAAGATAACCTTTTGTCCGTAATCCAAATAACATCATTTTAACAAATTTCATAAACTGAGA
>NC_087209.1:11025500-11033000 GCF_015104395.2 Macrobrachium nipponense | reverse complement strand
TGTGAAAATTAACTTCCGGAATGATTTAAGATATTTTGGAAAAAATACAAAAACCGTTTGTTGAGTTTTACCTTTGTAGACCCAGGCCATGAATATAGGAATAAAGAACATATTCGTCATTCTACGCTATTTCATTTATAATCTGTGGTTTCCATAGTTGCGATAAACTTACTGACCTAATCATATCAGCAAACTTGGAAAGTAATTACACAAAAATTACTTAAAAAACAATTTTCATACTGTTAAGAAAATAGTTTTGATAAAATTTTTATAACAAATAAGTTATTACTGCCTAGGTTTTCTGATATAATCCAGTCACTTTGTCACAAAATTACGAAAAACACGGACCTTAATTGAAATATCGTACAAAAAATGAATATGTCCTTTATCCTTATACTAAATGTCCTAGGTTGCAATACAATGTTAAAAATTAGTTATCAAATATTTCCAATACAACGTGAATCATTAGGTAGTCAATTTTCATTATGTATATTTACAAAATAAACTAATATCACATATAACCAAAACCTAAGGAGAATTCTCAACAGGCGCTTACTCACAATTATAATCTTTTATTATACGTCTTCACTGTCTCCTTTACATTCTAGACACAATCATTCTTCTTCTTCCGAGTAATGTACAGAATATTCTGTCACATTGTCAAATTTGTCTCACCAAAGTGCCATAACTTCTAGATTCAACAAGGGAACTGACATACTTTTCTTCTCGTAAAACATCCATTAACTTCGTTGATAATGAAAACAGAGAGAGAGAGAGAGAGAGAGAGAGAGAGAGAGAGAGAGAGAGAGAGAGAGAGAGAGAGAGAATGCTTAAGATTTTGATATGTCTTTGTGTCTCGCCATCAACAAATTTATTATGAAATTCACGTCTCCGATTTTAAAAGCATATTATCTTTAAAAAAAATTTCTTTTTACCAATAATAAGATGATGGATCATTATCAATAGTGATATTAACAATTGCCTCAGTGTATCAGCAGAGCTCATAAAAGCAAGATGTCTATAAAATACATGCATACCACTCCTGCTATGCAGAGAAGATGTGCATTTACAATTCACGCTCGATATGAAAACAAGAATTTAAATAAAATCATGAAGTATAAGTAAATATGACAAAAAGTGGAAAGGCAACCAGGCGCCGGGAAGACGTTAAGATTAGGCGCATTATGCATTTTACTTCTCCACAACCACAGAAGATATCTTTTTGTTTTTATTTTTTTTCTTTAAGAAGCAGCGCAGGCTTTTGTTATTTTTGGAGAGGAGGGGTTAAACTAACAGATGCTTTTCCTTATGAATCTTAAACACAATTAAATCATAAAATGGACGAAGTAAAAATACACGAAAAATATAGCAATATTTTCATACGAATTAAAGTTACCTTTCACACAACTTTCTTCTGATCTTAGGTACTGGAACAGTTCATCTCTGCCTTGCCAAACTTTATCTGCTTCTATTATCTATATCAATGAATCAGTTAGCTTGAAGATGTATTAACTAAGGCAAAATCGGTGAGGATTTATGTCCGTGGGTTTCATCTTCATTGAAGTCCTTTGTATAACATTGCGTGTTCATTTGTGCAAAAAGGCAATGGTGGATGATGAGGCTTTATATACATTCATAATGAGTGAAATATTAAGTTCAATAACCCTTTAACCAGTCTTAAGAACTGAAAAATGGAGAGGACGTGTTTGTCAGTAACGACCTTTGGAACATGTATGAAGTTAAATTTAGTCAATCAAAAAGTTAACATTTTCTGTACATAACGTATCTGACTGTATTCAAATAACGAAGCTACCCTCCATATGTGAAATTCATTCAATATAAAATACAAAAGTTATTCGTGGAACTTGTCAAATCTTAAAAAAATTAAAAGCACATAGAAATTCAAGAATTATACAACAGAAATTTATTAATATTCAGCTAATCGTGTTGAATATCAGATAACTGTAAGTTCAATTTCCCATGCTTTGCATAATGTCTTATAAATGAATTTGTAAAAACTCTTAAATAGACAGTATATATTAAAATTATAAAGAATTTCAGCAAGAGAGAACAAATAAGCCTTCGAGATTTTCAGTATTAAAAAGGGATGTACCTTTAACTAAAGAAAAATAGCATTTAATTCAGGTAAGATTTGACTACGGAGCAATTTTCAATCACTCAAACTGAATTTCATTATGTGCTTCACTACACTTATCTGTGGTTCTGGATCTCAAATGCAAGAATAAAAAACAATATATGCAATAACTGATACTGAATTTGTAACTGAAACAGTCGAACCGATTTTTGTTCTGAAAACAAATTAAAACCGTAGCAATAAGATATCGATGATAAAAATGTGACACAACTCCCTTTATCACTATTTATTTATCTACACAAAGGTAAACAAGGCTAGTAATAAAACATGAAATGAAATACCGAAAATTTGGAGAGAAAAAAACACGATGCAATATTTATGTACCACTTGCATCGTTGCCAATCTAGATCCTATTACAAGTTGAAAGTGGGGAAACACAATAAACGAGACGAAGAAATAAATAACATCCAAGTACACCTTTTAAAAAACTGCTTGAAGTAATTGACGATCTCATTTTTTTAAGACACCCCTTTTCCATCTTTCGAAAGAAAAAATAAAAAGAAAGAAAAACGTTCTTATCTCCTTGTAATGCTGGTTTCAAAAATGAGTAATTGACATCCCGAAACGAGGGGAAAACACCTTTTACGTCCACGAAAAGCGGTAGCAGATTTTTTTCTTGTCTTTAAACAACATGATCTGGTAATTATACATAATAAACGATAAAATACATACACCACTATATTTAGTTGTTAATCATGCATAATTATCATAATTATTGCAAGTGGCACCTCGTTAATCATATATATCTATATATATATATATATATAATAATATATATATATATATATATATATATATATATATATATGATTAACGAGGTGCACTTGCAATATATATATATATATATATATATATATATATATATATATATATATATATATATATATATATATGCACGCGCTAACATACAAAACGAACTGACTCATATCGGCTAAATGTAGCGGGAAAAAATATAAAATAAATTGTTGCCCAAATATCAGTAATTTTCACAGCATAAAAAATTATTTATATGGGGTTACCATTTACAAGCTGTTAACTACGAACTTACTTCATGTTGCGTCCATTTTTTTTTTTTTTTTTTGTATCTTTTGGACGACAAACAAACATTAACAGCATTAACCTAAATAACAGGAGTACTACGTCCCTTTCGTAAAATAATAATCTCAAACCAAAATCATTTATGCTGAAGGGGATATTAAAAAATGAAAAAAAAAAATCATTAGGGTCAGATATGCCTGAAAGACAATATAACAGCAACCGCCAAAATGGCTGTGTATAAAACAAATCTCGGCAAACGACGTCATTCACAATAGAAGCAGAATAGCGTTAACCAACATTAATTGCTGATTGCTTTATTCCACTCTCCCCCTTTCAGTGCCAATTCAAGGATATTCCCTGGGAAGGCATGCACGCGAAGGGAGAGAGAGAGAGAGAGAGAGAGAGAGAGAGAGAGAGAGAGAGAGAGAGAGAGAGAGAGTCAAAGGGAGCGAGACCAAGAGAGGGGAAAAAGTGAAGAGATACGGAAAAATGAAAGTGCTGAAATCGGATGACGAGTGTTGCAACTCTTTAAAAAAATAAAATAAAAACAAAAAATAAAATAGAATAAAAAAAACCATGAGGGTTTTCGACCCTGTGAGCAAAGCGACTGAAAAAACTAGAGCTGCGGAATGAGAGATGACTGAATCTTTTTTTTTATTGATGCTCTTCTGTTTCCGGACTGTTTCTTACATTGGAATAAATATCCAGTGTCATCTATTTTATTTACCTTGATACTGATGAAATTCAGGCTGGCAAACCTAGCAATGATTCACTCTCGTCCATCCAACGCTTGAGATATTGAAAGGAAGAAGTTGGAGAAGTTGGATAGCAAGAATGAATAAAGGAAGCGGGAAGGGAGGTAAAATAACAGGCTTAATAATGGAGTACAGTTATGGGCGAAGAGACGCTGCTGATACCCTTTAGTAACGTCTACAGTGCACCACGTCAAGTGCGCCGACGGTAGTATCCCCCATAAGTGGTGCAGTTTTAAACAAAGTATTTGACAGAATCACATAAGAGAGAACTTAACTCGACATCAAAGCAGCAAGCAATAAAACGCTGAAACATTAAAAGCAAATTAAACTATCATTATCGCCATAAAATAGCTCACTTTACGGGTGACATCTTTCTGTTTTTGACGACTTCGGGTCTTGATAATGCTCTATAACTCAAATATTAATTATGAGAAACTATATGGTTGTTTCTTGCTTTCGCAAAATATATCTTAAATAATGGCCACGATATATTCCAGTTTACCAGACACATTACCGTTTCCTCAGATAAAAGGTGAAACAGTGAAGTACTTAGCCTTAGAAAAATATGGTCATTGCATTTCATAGAATAGGGACTTTACAGAGAGAGAGAGAGAGAGAGAGAGAAAGAGAAGAGAGAGAGAGAGAGAGAGAGAGAGAGAGAGAGAGAGAGAGAGAGTACCAATTCTTCGAGAGAACTTTAATGATTCTAGTAGAGAATGTAGGTATGAATCGGACACATTATAATTATTTTGCAAACGTATTGGCACCGAACCCATCATGAATTCTGAGAGATAAAGACAAGCCACGTTCATTGTACTGAATGGAAAATCCTGCTGCAATGGTCTATTACGAAAAGGAGGAGGAGGAAGAGCAAAGCGCATCTATTGCGTATTTTGGAAATGATCATCATGACGAAGTAATGATCTGGTCATTGTTACCACACATTTCGAAAGCGAGTGTTACACCACCCAAGTACTGAAAAGTCGAGAAGGGGGAGGGGCCAGCAATGCCACATGCCACAACTGACGAATTAATCATCTGCATAGATTAATCACCTTAATTCCGAGAAAAGGGGGAGTCCAAGGCGAATCTATAAACAACGAGTAAAAGATGAAAGTTTAAAACAAAGGAGCTGACCGTCAGATTCTGGGAAGTTCAATGGTTGGTCTTGAAGGGAAACGAATAGGAGAGAGAGAGAGAGAGAGAGAGAGAGAGAGAGAGAGAGAGAGAGAGAGAGAGAGAGAGCAAATGAAACTGTTACGAGGCAAACGGAGAGGTTGAATGCAATTTCTCTGAAATTATACGTTGCATTAAAAATGGAAAGCTGGCGATATAATGGCTTCCCTTTTGGCAAAGTGGGTCTCAGCACATTATAAAGCTAATATACGCAATTCAAGAGAGGTGGTCACTGGGACATTTTATTCATCAAATATAGAGAGAGAAAGGAAAATGACAGACACGCTTATGAAAGATTTGTTAAAGGTCTGCTCATGAAAGCTTATTTTCCTCTAGTTTCATGACACGAGCTGATATTGCCTTTCTGTTAAAATGCTTTGTTCTAATTTGAAAGAGACATTGTGACATTATAATTACAAATGTTCCTAAGTTGATGCGCTTCCCTTATACACATACAAGTTACCAATTTATAACCTCTAATGTTTTAACATGAACTTTGAAAAGTTTAAGTACACGCATTCAGGATACTTGATAAAATAATATCCTATTTCTCAGCTCTTCATAAATCCGGTGTCAAATGACATCCACATCTAGTTAGCCACAAACGCACGGTATGACGATGTACTATTTAATCTCAGGGCAGCAACCATTGGAAATCGGCACTGTTACTGTCCCAACGGCCAAAGATTAAATGAAGCCATTGATTGGACCCCCTGTTTGCAACAGGCAACTACCGAAAGCACATCCCATGTTTCTGGGAAGAACATCCCCTACTGATTAATGAAGGCTTCGGTAACGACCACGAAGTGGCCTCCTTCATGCAGGACTTTGGAAACTGCATGGTTATATCACAATTTCAAGAGCCAGGGTTGTATACACCAGCCTCGCTACCATGGCTCTCCACGTTCCAGGAATATATTGGTTCTCGCGGCTGAGGAGAACATATGTAGAATTTAGGCCAAAAGCCAAGGGTTGGAACCTACTATAAGGGCTTCAGGGCTGAGGGGAATATTGACAGTAAGGAAGGTTGAAAAATGTACCAGGGAAACCTCGCATTTGTACTAAGAAACAGGTGTAAGAAGACGGTGGAAAGTCAGATCGAAGACAGAATATAAACGGAGTTACAATAAAAGGAATGAAAGATTATTGCAGGTAGGGGCTGCAATGGTGTTGTAAAAACCCTTAATTATTGCCTACAGTGCACCACGTGAGGTCCACTGACGGCATTACCCCACTACGGGGGTCAGCGGCTGAGATTACGCTCATGTTCATAGCAGGCGCCTTCCACTTCAATTTCGTTACATCAGAGTAATTTATTCCTTTAACAGGCCAGACCTCGTTCTCTCCTTAACAATACATTGAAATTAACTTACTAAAATGGATGCATAAAGGTCCAAAAATATTTTTAATGATATTTGAAAATTAGGAATATGCAAACACAAAATTCTCTTTTTCCCTGTCCCCAAAAATGTTAGGGATACACAGCATGTTTACATAATTCAGACATACTGCGATTTCCAGTTTTCCTCTTAATACCTGTAAACTTTTTTGCGTAGCTTTCATTCGCAATATCTTCACATTTTACGCCAGGCTGAGCATTTATGACGACGATTAATTAGTGACGCCATTATCTATTTGATCATTCATTTCCATTTTGAAAGATTAATCATAACTTTTAGACCAAACTAACTAAATGAAATGTTATTACGTCAGTCCGTAGAGTTAATCATAAGCTGTCATACGTTCACCTCTAAAATATAGACTGAGATGTGTATCTCCTCCTGAGGCAAAACTCCTCTAAACTATTATTCTTTTTCCAAAAAATTTTTAACCTGCCGTCAAATCAGCGCTATTTCCTAATTAAATCATCTGATGATGTGAGGAGCATTATTAACTCACGGCACTCTTCACTTAATTAATATCCCTCATTAGCGCATAACATGAGTGAAATGAAGTGGTTATCCTCTGCCTCACTGGCAAGGAGTGAGAACATGGGTCAGATAATGAATAAATAAGAAGTAATTCAATTATAATTACATTTTTCAGAACTGGAAACACACAAATTCATACATAGAGCAAAAAGTAGAAAAATTCGCCAATTATTTCACACAAAAAAATGTAATAAAAATTCTAATACCGTAAATTTTAACTGAATAGGTTAAATAGATTTAATATCTGCATTAACAAAACGATGTATCGATTCTTTATCATCTTTATATGAATTTTAAACCACGGGACCGGCTAAAGCTAGAAATATTTCTAAATTAAGATTAAGATATTGCCTTTTATTTACTGACTCGTTCAAGAGCAATGTTGTCATATAGCGGTGATTTATTATTATTTTAAGTGACAACAATTTTTCTTTTGCAGGTGTTG
>NC_087209.1:11010500-11020500 GCF_015104395.2 Macrobrachium nipponense | reverse complement strand
TGTTAAACGGGGATAAAAACAAACACCCGCACTAAAAATCGATGGCCAGAGAGGTTGGACAGCAAGACTAAAGTTAGGAAATGGGAAAAATGAGATTAAGTCAAAAGTTATAAAGTGGGAGGAGCTTAGGATCGGAGGGACGCCGCAAACATCTTTTAGTAATGCCTACAGTGCACCACGTGCACTAAACTCCTACGATGGAAAGTATAGGTAATCTTATAAATGCTTTATTCGACATCAACAGTGTAACTGTGATGATATTGAAAGTTAATCTTATAAAACTGGAAAGTGAGAGTAATGTTATTCAACAGCAATGTTGTAATCGATGTTAATACGTTATTATGGCCAACGTTATGACATGGAATTTCAATTCAACAAAAGCTAATAATTCCAACGTGATACATGAAAATAATTTTGTTATGGATTGTTAATTACCATAAGGTTAAGTATTTTCGCTTACTCGCGGAGTAAGCCTAAAACCACCTTAGTTTTTGTTGTTTCTGTTGTTACTGTGGGGGGTAGGAAAGGTCTATGGACGAGCCTTAAAGGGTTTGAAAAATTTGTTTCACGTTGAATTATAGATAAAAGAGATTTTAGGAATAGATATTTATGATTTATTTATTAGAATGAAAATGTAAAAACTAAATAATGTGCATGTTAAACAGGACAGACAAATTAGTTCTAATAAAATATAGCCCATTTATTTTAATTTTCGTTGGTGAAACAACGCTCTATTTGAGCGTAGATGTTAGCACGTACCTAGAGTAAGCTGGAGGTCGGTTCATGCCTTGTTCAAAATGAATTCTACCTGACATGGATAGACCACAGCATAAATATTTTAAACAAGGTGAGGTGGAACTCAAGACAAAAATACACATGGTCAGTATCTCAAGTTAATCTAATTAAATTTACTCTAAACGATTTTTTTCCGTCTAGAGCTTATAAGCAGGATGACATAGCCAATATGTTATTGGTTTTCCACAAAGACACTTTACAAAGATGGACTATCGTTGACTGAACCGTTGTTACAGTTGGAACTCAAATGGGTGTCACTTTTGTTTCCAGCTCAAATACTCTTAGAGAGGTACTTTGTTTTCCATGTGCAACACCCTCTGAAAACATAAACAAAATGATACCATGTCTTCGACCATCACCACCATCTTTCAATCAAAACAAGAAAGTCAGCTTTGCTTCTCAACTAACATAACATTTTCAAACGAAAAATTCCCCGTTTCCATCTTTCAAACAAACTGAGAACGCATCTTTGTTTTCAAGCTACAACACTCTATCCCAAAAAACCAAGTCACCTTGTATTTTTTTTTATTTTTTACGAACACCACCTTTCAAAAAAAGTAAACTTTTCTTTCCAACTAATATACTCATTTTAATAATAAAAAAGGTTTCACATTTCTTTTCACTAAAAACAAACCCCTCTTTTATACATAAATAGTTTCCTTTGTTTTTTCACTACAGCTCCCACTACCAGACAAAACCGAAAACTGGCTTTACTCTACACCTACAACACGTGTTGTAAACAAACCCAGGGAGTCGCCATGTTTTCCTATAAAACATCCAGTTATACACCTAAACAGTCACATCTATTTTTCACTACTAACACCTAACTTTCCACTCTTGTGGAAAAACAAATTTAAAATGACATCGAAAATCCAAAACGATCATAATCCTAAGTTCCCATTATCAAGAGTCTGAGATGTCCAATACTACATATCAGCTCAATGCTTGTTTATTATTAATGTGTTTATTTTTAGAGTACGAAGTAGAGTTCAAATCAAGATATGCAACTTGAATGCTGATGACAGCTCTGAGTAGCATTACCTGGATGATCCCCCTTAAGACAACATGAAATTACTGTTTGCTGACGTCAGTCTCCTCGTCTCATTTGCCGAAATGCTGCATAAACTGGCTCATGCCTAATGTGCTGCATTAATGATTAACATACACATGAAAGTGAAGTACGAGCATACTGAAAACTCATTTAAAATTTCAGTAACGACTGGATCTAATTTACTACGCAATGCAGGAAATAATGAGAGGAACTCACTCATGCAAGAAATAGAGAGGAACTTACTCATGCAGGAAATAGTGACGGAACTCACTCATGCAGGGAATAATGAGAGGAACTCACTCATGCAGGGAAGAATGAGAGGAACTCACTCATGCAGGAAATAACTAGAGGAAATTATGCAAAAAATAATGAGAGGGACTTATGCAGGAAATAATGATAGGAACTTATACAGAAAATATGGAGAGGAACTTACTCATGCATAAATAATGAGAGGAACTTATGCAGGGAACAATGAGAGGAACTTATTTATGCAGGAAATAATGAGAGGAACTTACTCATATGGGAAACAATGAGAGAAAAGTATCCAAAAAATAATGAGAGGAACTTACTCATGCAGGAAACAATGAGAGGAACTTATGCGTGAAATAATGAGAGGAACTTGAGCCGGAAATAATGAGAGGAACTTACTCATGCATGAAATATTGAGAAAACCTCATGCAGTAAATAATGAGAGGAACTTACTCATCATCAGGCTCATAAAAGCTCTGAGCAAACTTTGTTCCCGAATTTTCCCCGGAAACTCGGTCCATCTCTTTTCCACACCTCTTGCCAGGAAAAACACAACAAACAACAGAAGCGAGAGTTGCGCCCAAACTTCGGGCGGGCAAAAGTTCCAAGGGCTGGAATAGCGAGAAGAAGTTGCCGTGGTGGATGGAGGTTGGGGGGGGGGGGGGGGGGTATTGTCCGCTGAAGGCATTTTCACTTCAAAGTAACTACGGCCAGTTGTTTGCGGATAATGAAGCGCGGTGTAAAAAAAAATGAGTTGAAATTTCGGGGGAAAGAAAAGCGAACTACTGACACTTATCTCGAAATAACTTTTCCCTTCTGCTCGAGTGATGAATTTAGCGCTAGAAATAATGAAAGATCAATCCTAGCGTATAAAACTATTCTAAAATAAACAGTAATAAGACAAGGCAATGACTATTTTGATCTGAATTCAGAACTTATATGAACATTTTTTTAACCTAGTTCAGCATTTTCGTGACATTATACGAAGAACCCAAGGTTTTCATTAACGGAAACAAGCCAAAAAAGGAAAGTTCCCTACAAGTTATAAAAACCTATAAACTTGAGGAAATTGTTTTCTGCACTGCACCGTTTCAAGTAAAAGACGCTCCAATTTCGTAACCTTCAAACGGTATGAATCGGTACTGAATGACTATGGTACACTCAACTGAAAATGAGATACTTAAAAGGAAGGAGAGAGAGAGAGAGAGAGAGAGAGAGAGAGAGAGAGAGAGAGAGAGAGAGAGAAACTAGAAATTTGAACTTCTGTCTACCTTGACTTTCACATCAACCAACTAATCATCAGCTATACCTCCAGCCACTACTCTCCTCACCAGTGTATCCGTCAACTTCATCCACCTAATCTGGAATAACAAACTTTAGCCTCTCCATTTTCTCACAAATATATATCCAACTGCATTTCTTCCGAAACCTCTTAACGCACTTCCTATAATCAAGCCCCTTTCCAGAAATACTGCTAAAAGGTGCTACTGCATTAGATTTTTTGTGAACCATGAGTGGGTGGTCAGAGAGGGCGTTACCATTACGATTATCAGACAGTACGTTTTGGGTGAGGGCGTTGGCCCTATGCCCTCCTTCAAGCCGTGTGTGTATATAATATCATATATATATTATATGTGTATATATATATATATATATATATATATATATATATATATATATATATATATATATATATATATATATAGTATATATAGTATAGCTATATATATATATATATATATATATATATATATATATATATATATATATATATATAATGCATATATATACATAAATATATATATATATATATATATATATATATATATATATATATATATATATATATATATATATATATATATATATATATATATTTATTTATATGTAATATATGCATATATATACGCAACACACATGCAGTTATATTGTGAACTCATACACAAAACACTGAGTTATTACCTTTGTTTCATAAAATACAGCCAAGACTTAATCAAAATTTATCAACCTGTTTTGTAGAGTTATTTACGCTCCATAAAAATACACCAGAAATTTTAATTAAACCAGTAACACCATTCAGTGATAGCACACAACTTAGTCTTTTATGTCCACTGAATGATAATGGAATTTCAATAAAAGGTCGCTTCGTCAACGGATATGAAATGGAATATGGGCAACTGGAGCAACAAATGATAGTCAGTTATTCCTGGGTTTGAATTGTATTTTTTTTTTCTCTACAAACTTACACTAGTGAGGGATTTATTGCACGTACAGTGGTGCTCAAATCTCATGCGACATGATTCTTTTTGTATCGTGTAGATTCTCAGACTCAACGTGATGTTGCCAAGTAGTGTTATACTTTTTTTTCTAATGTCATACATGTCGAAAAGTTTGTGAATTCACAGCTAGCCCTATTTTCCTTATGGCTATATAAATATGATCAATTTTATGCATTGGTATAATTCGTAATCTGTGTGATTTGAACTGATTTCTTTTTTACGCTGCTAAGTTCAAAGTGCGTATTGTTTTTTGTGATAAGGTTTTATAGGTCTAAAAAAATAACTAAGCCTTCTGAGATATAATCTGTTATTAATAAATTTATTTGTAGAGATTATCTGTTTTTGACGAATACAATACGAATATGAATTACAACCAGTTTTCTTTGAATGTTGAAGTTTTAGGCTACGTTTTAGCTGCCTACATGTTGTAAAATTATTTATAGGGCTAAAAGACTAATCTAAGCCTTATGTGATGTAATGTTACTAATGTTTCTATTTGGTAAGATTTACCTTACCTTGGTTATTTGAGGAAATAAAAGATGATGATTTTGATTATGTGGAGAAGATGACTATTAATCGAAATATCATATTAATATCAAGGCGTATGGAACACTTGTTTTTCAACTGGTTTAAAATATTATTTTCTTAAAAGTCCTCCTGGCTTTTGGTGTATAATTTATTCTTTCATAAGGTAACTGAAGAACAAGAATGGGTTGATAACCTCATTTGCTTTCTGGCCAGAAATTGTTGATAGAGAGATGTGACTGTTAATTGTAAACTAAAGAAATCTAACACCTAGGCCTAGGAACAATATCTTGGCTTTGAAAAATGAATAATTGCATAGGCGAATATTTGCTAGTAGGCCACAATTTTCTTTTTAAATATTTAAGAATTATAACAATTAATTATGTATGAAAATCCCAATATTCCTCTAACATATAAAGTAAGTGTTTTTAAGATAATTTCATTGTCGTTACTCAGTGTAGACCTACTTATGTTACACCGGGTGGTTGTTGTTGCACCGACACTAATGAACGATACGTCACACATGCTCCCGCTCACACGTTGACATCTGTGGGCGCATTCTACTTTTGTATATACATATTTACATTTTTTCAGTATTGACGTGTAAAAGCAATCAAACAGGACTATTTCAAATTTTATGTTGGCTTTGGAAGTATTATTAATGTTATGACAATTTTTTTTCGTGTTTCTTTTATTTATTTGAACTGATGCTTAATGACGACTTCATTTTAGTCAAATGCTTCAGCGATGTGTGAACGGAAGTTTTGAAAATGTTTCGAAAGTTTTTTTCTGAAATTTGATACACGTGACATTTTCTTACAGTTTTGAAATATATGACAGATTTCACTCTTATGAAACATATTATGTCCATATTGTATGCAATAATCGCGTTTCCGCATTAAATTATTAGATAAATATGGAGCATGCTAGGTTGCCAGTTAGTGAATTTTGAACGAAATCCTATGGAGTCATGTCGCATGAGATTTGAGCATCACTCTACAACATTCCAATCCCGAACTAATACAATAATATTGTTCAAGTTCACTTCCTAACCCCACCCACACACACACACACACACACACACACACACACACACACACACACACACATATATATATATATATATATATATATATATATATATATATATATATATCTATAGAGAGAGAGCGAGAGAGCGAGAGAGAGAGAGAGTGAGAGAGAGAGAGAGAGAGAGAGAAAACTGTTAATTTTAGGATCCGGAGTGATAAAGTTTGAGAGCATTTGAATTTTAATACCAGACTGAGAGATCCAGTCAGTTGAAAATGGGTTACACGTGGAAGAAATATTAATAATAATAATAATAATAATAATAATAATAATAATAATAATAATAATAATAATAAACTACACTTCATCACAAGCGAATTGCATCGTCCCCAGATCAGAGAAAGCTGTGGAACATAACCTGCGATCAGACAGCACTGTTTGAGAGAAGCAAAGAAAAGTCATTTCGTATTTGGTTGATTTTGTGTTTCATCCCTAAAAATATTCTTTTTGCAATGATAACGTTAAATAAAGGTGATTACGTCACGAAACGACATTTCACTATTCTGAAAGCAGTAAAAGGAGATAAGAGTGACTTCGTAAAGATTATACTTATTACCTCTAGATATCCTAAACGTAGGTATCCATAAAAGCACAAGACATTCAGTATTCCATCTTTTTATAAAACATAAAAAAGTAGTACGATTAAATATGAAAAAAATGAAAGCTTTTAACAGCAAAAGGTGATCGGGATGTTTCATTCACCTCGGGGACAATCGATGACTGAATCATGCATATCCTCAGGCGGAAATTTCACTAAAATGTTATAACTGGTTCGTGATAACAGTAGTCATGAATTATTTTTTGGTACAAAGAACGTTGCTGTTATATAGACTATGACTGAGGAAAGCGAAAAAAAAAAATTAAATGAGGGATAAGAATAAAATTGGCATGAAGAGATGATGCGAAATTACAGAAGCTTTAAGAGGAGAGAGAGAGAGAGGAGAGAGCTGAGAGACGAGGAGATGGAAGATGGAGCGGGGAAGAGGAGGACGAGAGGGGGCGAGAGTGGAGAGAGGTGAGAGAGACGATTGGGAGTAGAGAGGGAGAGAGACCGGGGAAGGGAGAGAGCCCGAGAGGGAGAGGGCGAGAAGTGAGGAGGGAGAGAGGAGAGGAGGGAGAGAGTGGAGGTGAGAGGAGGGAGGATTGACGGAGGCAAGGAGAGGAGGACGACCGGAGGATGAGACCCGACGAGGGAGAGAAGTGCCCCCGAGAGATGAGGGAGTGACGGGAGAGAGGAGAGGAGAGAGTTCGGGGATGATTGGTAGTAGCAGAAGGAAATAAAACGGTAGCAAACCACGTAACTAGATCATTATTCATTTCCAATGCATAAATGTCACAATTCGGATATGGGTCAGCGTTACGAGAACTCCTGGGAATAAAGTGATATTATTTCTCTTTCACTTCAACTGACAGGCCAAATTTGCTTTGTATAGGTAAACACATAAAATGCGTCATGTTTCTTGCATTTACTGTATATCAGGAAAAAAAAAAAAAAAAAGACATCCGAGTTTTTTCAAATCAATCTAAAATTTTGAGTTTTCCAAAACTATAAGACTAAATTGAATTAAATTCAATAACCATTATTCAAGTCATTCAAATATGTCAAGCATGTCGATATCGTTTTCGTGTTGTTTTTTTATATGATATTATTTGCCTTTTACATTTGCTCCAATTATCTGCCTACGGTTTCCACATTCTTTTAGATTCATTAACAAACCTTCCAAAACGTAATTATTGACTCGTAAATCAAAATGTCACGTAAATTGAAAGATGACATCGCTAAAAATACAGCATGAAATATGTGAAATCATAAATAAAGGTTAAACGCAAAAAAATGGTAAAAATAATACCAATCCTCAAAAGAATACAAATTGTTCCCAGAAACGTTATAAAGAAAACAATCATGAACAAATATGAAACGACTATTTCGCAAATGCCGACCAACTGACAGCTTCTGCACAATGGAATATGAAGACAGCAGAGGGCGAATTGGCCAAAATATCGAATGTGGAAATACAACGCGAAATAGAAAATATATATATATATACCAGGCATTACAAAATATGTTTTAACGCCATACGGAACGGTTGCTTGTATTGCTAATGGAAAAAGTGGTCTGAATAAATGCTTCACGTATTTTTTTCCCTTTGCTGACCACCGTTGTTAAAAAATACGTACTGCAAAATATTCTTTTTCTTTACAACAGAAAACCTATTTTTCACCCTTAATGACTTTTTAATCGATGACGAGGGCTAAATAAGCGCTGAAATTCTTGAAAAAATAAATACGTAGGGACAATGTACGGAAGATAGTTTTAACTGGAAGATTTCAACTTATATGGAAGCTTCATAGATGCAGAGTAAACAACAGAAGTCATATGTGAAATAATCAATTCGCTTAGGAACATTTGATCCCAGAGGGTTATTACTAGACACGGTGAAACAGTGACTCATCTACACTATTTCGCCGTATTTGGTACTAGTTCCTTTGGGCCCTTGGGGGTCGAATGTGTTTCGCCATGTTTGGTACTAGCTCCTGTGGGATCAAATGTACTTAGGGACATTTGATTCCCCACGGGCTAGTACTAAACCGGGCGAAATACGTTTGAATCCCCAGAGGCTAGTACTAAACATGGCGAAATACATTTTACTCCTCAGGAGCTAGTACTAAACAGGGCGAAATACGTTTGAATCCCCAGGAGCTAGTACTAAAAAGGGCTAAATACATTTTACTCCTCAGGAGCTAGTACTAAACAGGGCGAAATACGTTTGAATCCCCAGGAGCTAGTACTAAAAAGGGCTAAATGCATTTTACTCCTCAGGAGCTAGTACTAAACAGGGCGAAGCAGTGTTGATGATTCATTGTTTCACCGCGTTTAGTACCACCCCTCTGGGTTTAAATGTTGCTAAGCGAAATGGTCATTTCACATATTTCCAAGGGATTTCGTGAAATCCCTAATTTCACATATTACCTGTAACGCGCGCACACTCACAGACACACCATATATATATAATATATATATATATATATATATATATATATATATATATATATAATATATATATATACATATATATATATATATATATAAATATATATATATATATATATATATATATATATATATATATATATAGTGTGTATGTGGAGAGAGATAGAGAGAGGTGCATTTATAATAATGCTTACCCCACTCAATTACTCTTTCCTTACATCCACAGCCTAAAGGAAAAAATTTGGTTGGTTTGAAGGTAACCAATAATTACAAACACAGTTGGCACTACTCGTTATGAAATTATTGATTTATTATATTTTGGTATTTTTAACACCAACGAATTAATCAGAAAGAGTAGGTAAAGAATCTGAAAGAATCTTAAACAGGAATAAGCCACTCAAACGTAATAAAAACATACAAACATGCCAAATCTTAGTATAAAATGTTTCCTGTGCTTTATTTCTTTATTTACCCTTAATTTTGCTTTCAAATATCGCCCATGTTTTTTTTTATTTTCATCCTAAAACTGGGCGACTGTTTCTATTCTTACCTACTTAAACTAATCTTAGTCTAGAGCAGACTAAACTAGAATTATGAACCGTATGCATTAGGTAGAAACTAATCTTAAAAACATTATATTCAACAATTCTGCCTCTCAGAAACCCAGATCATTTTGAAATAAATGTAATACAACTATTAACAAAAAAAAAATCGCAAAGCCCGTTTCGAATTTTAAAATAATATATCGAATTATACAGAAAGGGGAAGGCCCCGCGCAACGTGAGTACCGTACTTGGATTTCATGAAAAAACAAAACTGAATATATATTGTGGGAAAAGTACAATGAATTATTTTACACCGAATACCGATACAGGCTATCCATTTCGTACATAAAAACTTTCTCTCTCTCTCTCTCTCTCTCTCTCTCTCTCTCTCTCTCTCTCTCTCTCTCTCTCTCAAACGTTCCAACTTCATTGTTAGTCAGGTGAAAAGACTTTACAATATTAAAAGCCGTGATTA
>NC_087209.1:10955500-11000500 GCF_015104395.2 Macrobrachium nipponense | reverse complement strand
GTAAGTTAGGACATTTTCAGTTTGAGTGTAAACAGAGACAAGGTAAAGTAACACTAATCTCAAGATGTCAAGTTAGTAAGGATGAGTATGTGAGTAAGATGAGTAAAGTTGATTTTGAAAATGGTAAGAGTGATGAAACGAATGAAGTGTTGAAGAATTTTGGAGAGTATCTGCATGAAGGTAGAATAAGAGTGTTCAAGAATCCAGATGTTGTAAGTAAAGCTTTAGTTATGTTAAGAGATACTGGTGCATCTCAGTCATGTGTCTTAAGAAAAAGTTTACCAGAAAATTATGAGAGTAAAGAAGATAACTTTGTTCTGCTAGGTGGTTTTCCTAATTCGTCTGTGTCATGTCCACTTGTTGAATTTAAAATTGAGTCAGAGCTAGTTCAAGGTACCCATAGATTTGCGATTGTAGAACAATTACCCATTCCAGGTATAGATGTGATAATAGGTAATGATGTGAATATGTCCAGTCAACAGAGAGGGGAGAGAGTAAGTAAAGAAGTAGTTGAAGTGACCAGTAAACCTATAGCTCCCGTAACCAGAGCTCAGAGTAAGTTGACGACAGTAGATGAGGTTGAAGATCTCAACTTGGCAGACTTGGAGAAGGAAGTGGTAGTAGGTAATATTCCAGTGCAAGAGTCGTTGAAGTGTATAGGTGACAGAAAAGATTTAGTAAAGGCGCAGAAAGAAGATAAAGGTTTAAGTAACATTTTTGAGAATGCTGTTCCAGAAAATGAAGTATTGGATGTAAGTAAGCCTTGTTTTTTCATTAGAAATGAAGTATTGTATAGATTGTCCAGATCAAAATTAGCAAATGCTAGTAATGCATCGGTAGATTATCAAATTGTAGTCCCAGAGAAGTATAGAAATGTGATATTGCAACAAGCCCATGATAATCTTTGTGGAGGACACTTTGGTATTGCCAAGATTATGTACAAAGTGAGAAAGCATTTTTTTTGGCCTTCATTAAAGAAAGATGTAAATAAATATTGTAAATGCTGTCATACATGCCAAGTTGTAGGTAAGCCCAATCAAATTAATCCTAAAGCACCTATTGTACCAATAACTGTACTAACAGAACCATTTTCGCAGATTGTGATAGATATAGTGGGACCGCTACCAAAAACATCATCAGGTAATGAATACATCTTAACTATCATGGATCGCACCACCAGATATCCAGAAGCTATCCCGATACGCAAGATTTCCAGTAAAGTAGTGATCAAACATTTAACAGATTATTTTTCTAGATTCGGTTTTCCAAAGGAAATTCAATCAGACAGAGGCAGTAACTTTATGAGTACGTTGTTTAGTAAGAAAATGCTAGAATGGAATATTAAGCATGTTGTATCTTCGCCATACCATCCAGAAAGCCAAGGTGTGTTAGAACGATTTCACCAAACTATGAAAAATGCTTTAACTAAGTATGGGTCAGAATTTCAAAGTCAGTGGGATGTTGATTTGCCATATGTTTTGTTTGCAATTAGATCATCTCCAAATGAAAGCTTAGGTTTTACCCCTTTTGATTGACATTCGTCACGAGGTAAGGAGTCCTTTGAATATGATTAAAGATCAGTGGAGTGATAATGGTGAGAGCAAATTTGATGTTTTAAAACATGTTACAGAATTTAAAGAGAAGTTGAAGAGGATGATAGAATGGTCAAATAAGAATGTAGTGAAAGCGCAGGAGTGTATGAAGCGAAAGTATGATAAGAGTTCAGTGTTGAGACAATTTAAGGAAGGTGATAGTGTACTTTTTATACCTATTCCAGGACAGTTTAAAAGCCGGTATGTTGGACCCGGTATAGTAAGACGAAGAGTAAATAATTTAAATTACATAGTAGAGTTGCCTAACAGACGTAACAAGGAACAAGTCTTTCACGTCAATTTACTGAAGCCATATTACCAAAAGGAAGTAATTAAACCAGTTGCGGTAGTGCATAGTAAATCTATTAAAATTGGTAATGAAATAAGTGAAGATATGAATGAAGAAGAGACAAGTGTGAAAGGTGAGTATGATTGGAGTAAAAATGGAGTTGATTTAACAGAACTGGAAGAAAGATTGTCATATTTGCCTGATTCACAAGTTAAAGATGTTATACAGGTACTTAGGGACTTTCCATCATTGTTTCAGAATCGGCCTGGTAAAAGTTTGGAAAATTGGTCTTCTAAACATGAACATTAATTAGTCCCAGATGCTAATCCGATTAGACAGGCACCTTATCGATTATCCCCACCTAAAGCATTAGAGTTAAGAAACAAATAGATTACATGTTGCAACATGACTTAATTGAACCAAGTAACAGTCCATGGAGTTCTCCGGTAGTATTGGTAGATAAGACCCCCCAGATGCTGAAGCCTTGCCGAGGATGGGGGGCTTAGGGTTCAGCAGCTGGGCCCTGATGACTGGTGGGAACTACTTTCTCGCTCGGCCTTGGTGCCCAGCTGTTGATCCAAACTAAATAAGTCAGCTCTTTTCCTTTTACTAAAACTTTTCATCCTTCTGCTTCCTCCCTATAAGTCCCATAGATCATCGTATAATTTGGATTAATTGTTGTGGATTTTTCCACCTTTGTAAAATTTATTAGACATGAAAATAGGAAAAGATATCATAGCTGGGACTGGGTTTATATCCAAAACTAAATAGTGGGAACTGTGGTAGGATCATCAACTGCCCGATAATGTTCGGACCTGAGAGATCAGGCGAACTATTCTTTAGAGCTGGACCACGGATTCCAGGGGGGTCTGGTTCTGGGTTAGGACTCTCGGCATTCTATCCGGTTTGCCCATAACATGATTGGGGTGGGGATGATTGTATTCTTGTAATACTCTCAGTCCTATCAAGCGGGTTTGGCCTACACTTGAGCCACTCTAATCATGTTATGCCATCCCCAATGGGGGTAGGGTAGGGATGCGGACATTTGGGATTCGGTTCTCACTTGTGCCATTGGTGGCGGAATAAACTCCAAGAAAGGCAGATGATATGTTTTAAGGTTTTCAAGTTTAAATATTATTTTTTTTTTTTTTTTTTTTATATATACCCCTCTAATCTTTATGACAAAATAAATATAAGGATTCGAGTACCCCTGGACCTTTGATGCTTTGGCGCAGATGACGACTATGGACAAGGATTGGACCACCCCCAGGAAATTTCAATTAATCAAGAGCACGATGGTAGCTCTACAAAACATTGTGTTGGAAAACTATCTAATGTGAAAAACTTGCGAGTGCTACATGTCGTGGGCATACCACTGCAGTGCGACTATGACATTATTTTGACAACCTTCCGTTCCTTTGGAAACTATAATTGAAATAAGGATGAACCTTTCCTTGAAGTACATCAAAATGGGGAGCATGGATTACTTTTGATAAATATGAAGATGCCTTTAAGGCTAGTAGTAATATAAATACAGTACAAATAAACAGTGATTATAGAGGGAGCTTTGACCGATAAAGTACCCAAAAATTTAGATAGCTATGTACCATCTGAATGGGTTCAAGATATACATCAGAAAACAGAGGTTAATAATCCATCCAGAACTCCCAAACCTCCTATGTGGCTAGTTGCAACAGCGAAGGAGGAAACTTACAATTATTTATAAGTTCTGCAGGTATCTCCAGAAAAAGGTGGGAGGAATAAATAGTGGAGATATATCTAGATTTGGAAAACGTACAGTGCTAATACATGCTAAATCAAAAACGCAAGCACAAATGCTATCTGCAATGAATCCTTCTGGGCATGATATGATGAAAGAAATCAGACCCCACCTGAATTTTAGTTATGGCCGAGGTGTAATTTTTGACAAAGATTTGTATGAGTTCACAGAAAGTGAGATCCTTGAAAATGAGCCCATTAACAGTGTGGAAAAGTAAAAAAGACACCATTGCTAATATGATAATTTTGACATTTGAAGACCCTAACGTTCCATCCCATGTAATCATTGAAAATGAAAGAGTGCGAATAAGACCCTTCCTCCCGAAACCAATTCAATGTTTCAACTGTTTCAAGTTTGGTCATTCATCAAAAGTATGTAGGAACGCAAAAGTTTGCATAAATTGCTCTGCCCCTGACCATGGTATTTGTTCTGAAACACCCCAAATTGTTGTAATTGTCAGCTGAACCATAAGGCTAATGATAAAAACTGTGAAGCATACAAAGATGAACTATCAGCAATAAATAAGGCTAATGCTGAACACATTAGCATAGGATAGCCAAACAACAATTGGGCCAATCAAAGAGCTATGCAAGAGCTCTAACCCACTACCCCTTACTACACAAGGGGTCCTGTAGGAGCACCTTCTCTGCAGTAGGTGCATCAACTCCTGTGGTAGAGGCCCGGGTATCTGGGTTGGGTGCTCAGTCACTGGAAGCAAGAGTACACACCACCAAGCAGGTCAAGCTGCCTGTGGTTTGTTGAAAAAGAGTCTCCTCCAGATGAAGAGGCTCTCCCATCATCTCTTCCATCTCCTACTTTTAATGTAGTAAATCTATCACAGGCAGAATCTCTGCCTGATCTAATGGAATCAAAACAGTTAAGGAACCCCAAGAGAGGAAGGACTCCTTCAGGTTCTCCCCCTTATACTCCAAATAAGCATGCTTCGATATTTAACAGCTACAGTGGTGCTTTCCTCAAGTGAAGCAAGTATTGCAATGGAACACAACCACCAAGTTAAAGAGGTTGCACAGATTACAACGGTAGATGTTCACCCTCCTCCTAAAGAAAATCAAACTGAGGAGAAATAAAGATCACAGGGTTAGTCATAAAAAAACCGTCTATTTCCAGACCACCTAAAGAGGAAAAAAGAAAGGCTTCCAAATCGGATTGTAATGGCTTCCTTCAACATCCTACAATGGAACTGTAAAGGATTGCGTTCTCGTGCTGAAAATCTAGGTCCTCATAAGAGAAACTAATCCTGGAGTAATTTGCCTGCAGGAAACTCAATTAGGTCCAGAGAGTTCAATCCTGGACTTAATTATGAGATCTTCACATCCACCCCTCCAGTGGGTGATAGAGCACATGGAGGAGCAGCTATTATCGTGAGCAAATCACTGGAATGCTTGCCTGTAGCCCTCAGTACAAATTTACAGGCTGTTGCTCTTAAGATCACATTAGACAAACAGATTAACTGTGTGTTCCATCTACCTGCCTCTAGATCAAACTTCACAAATGCTGATATCCAATCATTAATTGATCAACTGCCACAGCCCATTTTTATTCTTGGTGATTTTAATGCCCATAATCCGTTATGGGGAGGGCATACTTCAGATAATGAAGGTAAAATTATAGAAGACATTATTAATAATAATGATATTGTGCTTTTAAATGATGGTACTATGACTTATCATAATATATATTTTAATTCTTACTCGCTATTGATCTGAGTATATGTCCTCTGCAATAGCTTTAGATTTTATTTGCTCAGGTAAATGAATTTTAAATGGCAGTGATCACTATCCCATTCTTTTAAAGTTTACCAGAAATGTCCCTACAGAAATGCCACAGAAATGGAAGCCATTGGAAGCTGATTGGGAGAAGTATAAAAAGGATATCCATCTCGATAAACCATATGAATCCTTCTTTAACAAACCATATTGAAGCATATGAGTATTGGACAAAAAACACTGTATTAGCCAGTGCAGAAGCCTCTATTCCAAAACTACAGGAAAGCCAAGGAGACCAACAGTTCCATGGTGGACAAAAAGTGTGCCACCTTAAGAAAAATTACTAGAAGATGCTACAAGAAACACAAATCAAGTGGCACATCCACTTCTAAAAGAATATATCAGCGAGCCATGGCAAAAACAACGCCGATACTTCCGTCGTGCCAAGAAAGACTCTTGGATTTATTATATAAATGGTATTAACTCTAAAACACCATCGATGTTTGTATGGAAAAAGGTACGAAAACTAGCAGGGAAGTTTGTGCCACCCAAAACTCCCTCTTTGAGAGTAGAAAATAACCTAGTTACAAACCCTTCAGATGTAGCTGAGTCATTGGGTCAATATTTCTCCAACATTTCTAGCCCAAAAAAAAACTATCTAGTGAATTCCAAAGAAATCAGGAAACACTCAGGTCAATCTGAATCTTTCTGGTGATAACCGGGAGGCATACAATGCAAGATTCTCGCTTCAAGAACTACATGAAGCACTCTCTTAAACAGATGACACTTCTCCTGGTGAAGATACTATTTTATATATAATGCTTAGGAAGCTACCTGAAGAGGCCAAACGCTACCTTCTTAAGATCATTAATAAGATTTGGGAGACTGGAGTTATGCCGAGATCCTGGAAAATTTCCATCATAATCCCCGTTCAAAAACCAAATAAAGATCCCCAACAAAGTTCAAGTTATAGACCTATAGCACTAACAAGCTGTGTTTGCAAGTTAATGAAAAAATGATAAATTATCGCTTGTATGGCACTTAGAATCAAATAAGCTTCTCTCTCCTTTCCAATTTGGGTTTCGTAAAAATAGATCTACCCTCGACCCACTTATGAGACTCTCCCAACCAAATTCAGCAGGGTTTTGTCAATCAGTGTCAGACAATAGGGGTCTTCTTTGATTTAGAGAAAGCTTATGACACTACTTGGCGTAATGGAATTCTAAAACAACTACAGAAAATGGGTATTAAGGGCAACTTAATTCGGTTCATTCATTCCTTCCTATCCGAGAGAGTAATAAAAGTGAGAGTAGGGAACTTTCTGTCGTCCCCCTTTAAACAAGAGGAAGGTGTTCCACAAGGAAGTGTTCTCAGTGTGACCCTCTTTGCTGTCGCCATAAATAGCATCTTGGACGAAGTTCCAAGCCCAGTTCGAGCTTCATTGTTTGTGGATGATTTGGCCATTTATTGCACTGCCTACGATGCTATATCTGCATGCCGATATTACAGAAAGCTATAGATTCTGTCTCCAAATGGGCAGGCTAATGGTTTTAAATTTCAGCCATTAAGAGTGTGCTATCCGCTTTTCAAGGAGCAGGCGTAAAGAGGTTATACCTAATTTAAAACTCGAGGGATCTATTTTACATATGCTGCCGATGTCAAATTTTTGGGGGAATGACTTTTGACTCAAAACTCACCTGGACCAAACATATTGATAACCTTAAATGTAAAATTAAAGCATCTTTTAATCTTTTGAAAGTAGTCTCTGGATATGAATGGGGAGCTGACAAGAAATGTTTATTAAGACTTTATGATGCACTTTGTAGATCAAAGCTAGATTATGGGTGTCAGATTTATTCTTCAGCGTGCAAAAGCAAACTTAACGACCATCAATATTGTCCATAACATGGATTACGAATTTGCTCTGGTGCATTCCGAACATCTCCTGTTGAGAGTCTGTATGTAGATACCCATCAACTGCCACTTGGGGGGACTTACGACGGGTAGGAAAAATGGGTCTGCGCTACATAATGCGCGTAAAGAGCAGTTCTGGAAATCCTTCCAATAAGGTCATTCGCCAACTTGACAACAGGAAATTTAAACCAAGGTCATCTGTCCCTTCCAGATAAGACTACATCAAGAAGTGAATAATGATACTCTAAAGAATCAGAATGTTTTCTCAGTTAGTTGCCTCTAGATTTCCCCCATGGCTTATCCTAAAGCAAAAAAGTTTGTAACAAAACTATGGTCAAGAAGAACCTTTCTGATAAAATGGCAAAGAGTTATTCTTAGAAACATGATGTAACTCATGATGGTGCGTATAAGATTTATACAGACGGTTCCAAGTCAAGAGAGGGAGTTGGGCTAGCCGTAATTACAGAAGACTCTTGTGAGGCTGCAAAACTACCAAATTCGGCTACAGTATATACAGCAGAACTTTCTGCCATTAATAGAGCATTATCTATTGTTCATCGTACCGAGAAGAAGAAATTTGTTATATATTCGGATTCTAAAAGTGTTTTGGAGAGTCTTAATATTGTAATACATCACATCCTTTGATTCTCCAAGCTCAAGAGTGGCTGTTTCGAAGTTCTTGCAAACACAAAGCTGTTTGTTCGTTCTGCTGGGTTCTGCCCATGTAGGGATCAAGGGTAATGAAAAAGCTGATAGAGCAGCAAAAAAAGTATGTAATAAAAGATCACTGGATATCCATGAAGTTCCATACATTGATATGAAGTCTCCTATTCGAAGCTATATCCGCCACAAATGGCAGGAGCGATGGTCCTCAAACCTTGCCAGAAACAAGAAGCTGAAGGCAATCAGACCTAATTTGAATTTTTGGCAGTCTTCGTTTCATAGAGACAGGAGGACCGAGATTGTTTTTAACGAGACTTCGTATTGGTCATTCCCGATTGACGCACAGCTTTATACTTGAAGGAAGTGAGGCTCCAGTCTGTGCTCGCTGTGACTGCCTGTTGACAGTTGAGCATATTCTGGTTTGTTGCCCAGTGTATGGTGCTGCCCGCAGGAAATTCGGACTTTCAGGGAAACAACTTTCTTATATTTTAGGAGATGATGTTGATATCAATAATCTTGTAAAGTTCTTAAAAGAGATTGATATTTACTATAAAATTTGACTTTTAATAATATTCAAGTTTACCTCTCACCTAATACACACAAGTGTATGCCAGTTATACTTTTAATTGTTATTTTAATATAAAAATTATATTTTTATTTTATTTAATGAAATAAGGTTTTAAGTTTCATTCACATCAGATTATCATCACGTTCAATTAAATTTCATTAATTATCAGATTATTTATTTCATTCCATTACGGCGCTGAATGACCATTATGTGTCCCAGGTGCTTGGGCTTGTCCCTAAATTTCATAATCCATCCATCCATCCATTGGTAGATAAGAAGGACGGTACTTTCAGGTTGTGTATTGATTATCGGAAGGTGAATGAGTTGACTATCCCTGATTCATATCCATTACCACGCATAGACGATTGTGTTGACAAAAATAGGGCACTCAAAGTTTGTCAGTAAATTTGATTTGCTCAAAGGATATTGGCAAGTTCCGTTGTCTGAAGAGTCCAGAAGTGTCACGGCTTTCATAACGCCTGACGGTTTATTTCAATGCAAAATTATGCCTTTTGGTTTACGCAATGCTGCTAGTACGTTCCAACGACTTATGAATTTTGTGATCAGAGATGTAGAGAATTGTACAGTATATTTAGATGATGTGGTTGTGTATAGCAATTCCTGGTCAGAGCATCTAAAACATATTCGATCTTTATTTTCAGCTTTGCTAAAGTACGGATTAGTAGTTAACTTGAAGAAGTGTGAGTTCGGTAAGGCAGAGATTACATATCTAGGTTATCAAGTTGGAAGTGGAAATATCTCGCCTAAGAACAGCAACATTGAATCTATTATTAAATTTAAGACTCCAGAAAATAAGAAGCAAATTAGACAGTTTCTTGGGATGTGTAGTTATTTCAGACGGTTTGTTCCTAAATTTTCAGAATTAGCTGCACCTTTAACGAATCTTCTAAGTAGTAGATGTAATTTTAATTGGTCAGATTTGGCTGAGAAATCATTTTTGCAATTGAAGAGTATTTTGTGTGCCAAACCTATTTTGCGCTCGCCAGATTTTTCCAAACCATTCCAGATGATGGTAGATGCAAGCGACATTGGTATCGGAGCAGTGCTGATGCAGAAATACGATGACATTCTTTTTCCTGTTAGCTATTTTTCTAGAAAATTAAATCGCAGCCAGAGTAAATACAGCACGATCGAGAAGGAATGTTTAGCATTGATGTCAGCCATACAACATTTTGAAGTATATGTAAATTCAAGTCCTGCAGAGGTAGAGATATTCTCAGATCATAACCCTTTAAAGTATCTACATCAGTTCAACAATAAGAACAGACGTCTCATGCGATGGTCTCTTGTATTACAAGAATACAACATCAGTATCAAGCATGTGAAAGGAAAAGATAACGTAATAGCTGATGCCCTTTCACATTCTTTTGTATAATTTTTTTTTATACCCGATTGTGACTTGTACTCAAATGTGACTTCTTTTGTATATTCCTGTTTTCAAAAAGCACTACCCATGCTTTTTAAATTTGCGGTGGAGGTATTACAAGTTTGTTTATTTTCATTAATTTTGTTTATACTGTTTGGTTACGTTTATTCTTTTTGTTTTCCTATTTTTGTTATTACTATTCAAGAGAGGCAAACTGCTTGTTTGGTATCAAAAAGTAATTACCACGTACAGAATACCATTAGGTAGTTCACCCAAAGTTACAGGGTTTAGCATATAGACCATTACAGCAGTCGATAACGAGAGCTAAACCAGAGAGGTTATCCTGACAGTCGACCGAGAGTCACGAAGAAGGGACAAGGGATAATACATATATAACGAGTCGGAGAGAGAGAGAGAATATCGGATTGTTGCCATTGTGTTTTGGTATTTCGTTGTCATGTCACGTTGGGCATGATAAGTGTTGTTTTATGTTGATATTCTCTGTGTTCATTAGTGCCATTTCTATTTTTATTCCTGTGTTTTGGAATATTGTCGTTAGTTATTACCAGTGGAGTTGATATATATTGTTGCATATGCGTGCATCAGGTCAGTGGCTATATGTGTTGTCATTTCTGAAGGTAAGAGTTGTTGTTATTATATAGTCAGTTTCTTTACCCTTGGTAATTAACGATAGTTAGCCAGTCCATTCGCTAGTTGATATCTTGTATTGTTTGAATAATTGCTTGTCGGCACTTTATTGACGAATACGTTGATTCGTTGCTGTAGTGGTTGTCTTTATTATGATGGATCTCTCGTTCTGCTATATATCATAACTCGTTAGCTTACATCTTAATTCTATTATACGTACCTTGTTTATGGTTGTCTTCGACATACGTTAACTTTGATGAACCGTTTGGTACTTACCTTCGGTACTTACATTAGTCCCGTTGTTCGTGTTCTTCTATTTATGATAAATCTCCTGTAAAACTGCTGTTTGGTGACTCGTCTCTCGTACCTCATATATGCTACTTGTATATATTATTACATTTTCATAAAGGATATCCAGCAAAGGCAAGTCAGAGTATATTTAGGTTAACCATTTTATATCTGATGTCATATTCCCTTAATAGTGAATTGCATTGTTATTACCATACATTTATATTGGGTTTTTTCTTGTCAATTGCAGAACCCGAGTATGGCGTTTTGGATAGTGCCGAATATATTTTAATAAATATAATAAGTTTTGTCTTGCATTTAATTGCCCTCACTTGAGTTTGTGCTAGTAGGTGCATCCCACTTTATCAACTATTATATTTCTAGAGTATTTAACTACTCTTGTGTTACACCTGTCATAGGTTCACTGTCGCCATTATCTAGCAAAGAACCTGGATATAAAATATCACAATCTATGCACAGGCACCTAACAATATATATATATATATATTATATATATATAATATATTGTATAATTCCCAGAGAAATTGCTCGCATAACGATTTCTCTGCAAATACCAATGAATTAACATGCAACATGCAGACTATGCAGCTCCTACATAAACTGAATAGATATTGCTTCCTGACGAACAAAATTTGTTATCCTTGTGCTGCTTAAAATAACTAATTTTTTCTATCCTTTTCATTCAAAAAACTAAAGGGATTTTGCTGCATAATGACTTTCCCCAAAATAGCGAAATCATGAATATTAATGACTTCATTTAAATATCCCCAAGTCACTTCTATATTCAACATCCTCTCTTTTTGAAAAAGGTATTTACCACATCAAATGCGCGATCATTTCATCAAAATATATAATTTACTTCTTATCTACAATTACGCTTGTTCCTACTTTTATCTACGCGCGCGCTCGCTAGCACACACACACACACACACACACACACACACACGCAATATAGTAGAATGGCCAATAAACCTGTACATACGAGATATCTATCAGGTCTGGTTACCCTGTGATTCTTCAATTTTATTCTATTTTTGCATATTTCTTTCTTATACATTTAAAAAAAAAAAGTGTGGTCAAAATGGATCAAAGGGCTTAGGTTTGTATAACGACAAAAGCTAGAAAAACCTACAAGACGCAAATATTTCCACATTTCCTTTCAATGTTAGATTTACCTTGAGCTATAACGGACTTTTTCCACAGCGATATGCGGCCGTCATCAAATCCTAAGTACAAAATTCAAAGGTGTATGTATATATATATACATATATACATAAAATATACATACATACATACATACATACATACATATATACATACATACACATTCACGCAAGCAAACACAATATATATTTTTTTTAAGTGGAGCCCTAAACATTCTACGGGAGCTCCACACCACTTTTCTCATCACGCTATAGCTCTGATAATAATAAATACCACTCATAAAAAAGGGTATATATATATATATATATATATATATATATATATATATATTATATATATATATATATATATATATATATATATCTTCAAGCATAGTTACACTACAGCAGAGAGAGAGAGAGAGAGAGAGAGAGAGAGAGAGAGAGAGAGAGAGAAAATCTTTAAACAAATGACACCCCAGTCCATGGTACTGTGATTGGCATCATACGGACGTCCATATTACAGCGAGGATAACCATTGCAATCAGTGGCATAAGTGGAATTACATAGCATTGGTTTCATATGACGCAAAAAGAGGGGTTTTTCGGTACAATTCCATGAGATTGCAAAGCCAATGCAATACGGAAGGGCAAATTTTAAATGACTGCCGCGTGCAATTACCACAATTCTAGCGTTGTTACGGTACTCTGGTAAAACAGGGTTGGGGGTTCACGAGATGGAAAGTGGTAAAATAATCTTTAATGAAAGAGAATACTTACAATGCGCATAAGTCGCGTAAATCTACGTAATATTTGTGAGTGATATTTGCTTTTATAAATGTATTTATCGCATCTCTATCACTGTGCCACTTTGTACACAAACACAAACACACACACACACACACATTATATATATACATTTTATATATATAATATATATATATATATATAAATTAAATATACATTATACTTATATTAATACTTATTTCCTGGATCTCTGTCTTGTTGTCCAACCACTTCCAATTCCCCCTTTTTATTGTATACTGAGCGTTTAGTGGCCGACAGTGCCCCATTGCTTGGTTTGACAGGCTAAGTCGCAAAAATAAAAAATGAAATAAACAAATAAATTAAATAACTTCTTATTTGATATTCAAGTCTAGGCTTTTTCAACAGGTAAGTTACACCATGAGAGATAGCTTTCTTAATCTACGCCGTTCAGGCCAAAATACATTTATTTACCATACATCAAATATAATTCGAAGGCGATAGTATAGTACAACTACGGATTGTGCTGTTTATCACAAAATAACTGAATAAAGCCCACAATGGCAAAAGGGAATTGTTTAAGAGCTGAAATGCGTTAATATTGTGTTACATTACAGTTTCTACAAATAAAATTTTTTTAATAAAAATAACTTATAACCGTAGTAAGTCATTTATAGACAGACACACACACACACACACACACACACACACACACACACAGTGAGAGAAGGGGGGAACCTAAATGGAAATACACAACTAAAAGCTATGCAAGGCATCATATGTTCCGTATTATTGCAACAGTAAACTCATTTTCACTTTTCATGAAATGTCACTGCAATTTTTTTTAACTTTTGTCAGTATATTAAGCTACATTGTGACTGTAATGAACATACAGTGTACAATTACAGATAAAACGCATATAAAAAAATAAAGTTTTTTTTACTTTGAAATATTAAAATTTATGATAAAATGACTAAATGACATTACTAGCGAAAGCGTATCTCATATTTAATTAAGCTTGAAGGTTCAAAATAACTATCTTACAATAATAAATTTTAAATAAGAAAATAAAACCTAAAAGGTTTTTGCTTTCAAAGTGAAATGCTCTCTGATTACAATTTAAAGAATAAATTCTCCATGCCAACTCTGACAGACATGTCATTGTGGGCCATGTTTTCATAAAAGGAAATATGCAAATGGAAAACTAACGAGCTTAAAGTTTTACCTGGAAACTGACTGACAGCCACAATGGAAATTGTTATCTTTGTGGCTCGACATTTATGTACATACAAAACTCGGCGAGAGAACCCAGACAAAGAGATGCTTACTGTGAATGAGGCAATGATATGTATACGTGTGTGTGTGTGAATGTATATGTATGTATGTATGTATGAATTATGTATGTATAAGCGAATACCACGGGAAATGATAGTCAGGAATCCAAGCGCTTTCGTCTTTATTCAGACATACTAAAGTACAATCGGAGAGGAAGGCCTCAGGTACAAACAAGATCAGGAATACCAGATGGTTAATTATCAAAAGGGTAAAAATTAAAAGGGATAATCCAGGATTATCGGATATCACACGGTCACAAACTTAAACAGATTCTGGCCCTAACCGAAATTACAAAGTATCTTTACAGTCTAAAACATGTAAAAACTGAATATATTAATTTTGTTGCTTATATTTATCTACAACTTTTTTCATTATGAAAGCATCAGTTTAAATAAACCAAGACTTAAATTTAGAAACATTTCTATTATTTGACTTGATAAAACAAAGATTCAATGATATTCCTTTTAACTGTGGTCATTAACATGGGACTAAGGCTCTTGCTTGACTCCAGTTAATAGGATGGTCTAAATCTCTCATATGTACAAATAATGCAATCGATATTTGCCCAGTTCTCACAGAATATTGATGTTGCTTAAGACACTGTGAAAGAGATTTGCCAGTCTGTCCGTAATAGATTTTATCACATTTCCCGTGGTATTCGCTTATTTATGAAGTCACGTGCATCTACTGTGATTTTTTAAGCGTATGTATGTATGTATATATATATATAATATATATATATATATATATATATATATATATATATATTATATATATAATGTGTGTGTGTGTGTGTGTGTGTATATATATATATATATATATATATATATATATATATCTATATATATATATATATATATATATACATATGTGTGTGTGTGGTGTGGTGTGGATGAATATATAATATTAAATATAGTATCTATATATATAATATATCTATATCTATACTAATATATTATATATATAATGAAACCGGAAGGGCTCAATTTCGGATCGAAACTACTGAATGTCGATGCGAGTTGGAGGCCAAAGCCAAGTGTCATAGTAGAAGGATGAAATTAAGATATCTTTTCTTATTTTCATAATGAAAAACTCAAACTGAATAAGATTAATATGATACAAAATGAGTATGAAGCGAACTGGCATGGTGGATGGGTGAGTAGGAAAGCAAAAACTGGTATGGTGGTGGATGGTGGTAGTAGGGAAGCAAACTGGTATGGGTGGATGGGTGAAGTAGGAAAGCAAACTGGTAAGGTGGAGGGTTGAGTGGGAAAGCAAAACTGGTAAGGTGGAATGGGTTGGAAGTAGGAAGCAAAACTGTATGGTGGATGGGTGATAGAAAGCAAACTGGTAAGGTTGGATGGGTGAGAAGGAAGCAAACTGGTAAGGTGGATGTGAGAAGGAAGCAAAACTGGGTAAGGTGGATGGGGTGAGAAAGGAAGCAAACCTGGTAAGGTGGATGGGTTGAGAAGGAAGCAAACCTGGTAGGTGGATGGGTGAGAAGGAAGCAAACTGGTAAGGTGGATGGGTGAGAAAGGAAGCAAAACTGGTAGGTGGATGGGTGGAGAAGGAAACAAAAAGCAAACTGGTATGGTGGATGGGTGAGTTAAAGGAAGCAAACTGGTAGGTTGGAATGGGTGAGAAGGAAAGCAAAACTGGTAAGGTGGAATGGGTGGATAAGGAAGCAAACTGGTAATGGTGGATGGTGAGTAAGGAAGCAAAAACTGGTAATTGGATGGTGAGTAGGAATCAAAATGTTTAGTGGATTGGGTGAGAAGGAAGCAAAAACTGGTATGGTGGATGGGTGAGAAGGGAAGCCAAACTGGTAAGGAAGGATGGGTGAGGTAGGAAGGCAAACTGGTAAGGTGGGATGGTGAAAGGAAGCAAATGGTAGGTGGAGGTTGAGGAAGGAAGCAAACTGTAGGTGGATGGGTGAGAAGGAAGCCAAACTGGGTAGGTGGAATGGGGGAGTAGGAAGTCAAACTGGTAAGGTTGGATGGGTGAGAAGGAAGCAAACTGGTATTGGTGGATGGGTGAGAAGGAAAGCAAACCTGGTATGGGGTGGAATGGGGAGAAGGAAAGCAAACTGGGTTGGTGGAATGGGTGAGAAGGAAGCAAACTGGTATGGTGGAGGGTGAGGGGAAGCAAAACTGGTATGGTGGATGGGTGGAAGGAAGCAAACTGGTATGAGGTGGATGGGTGAGTAGGAAGCAAACTGGTAAGGTGGAACAAAAATGGGTTGGAGGGTAGGAAAAAAGCAAACTGGTTAAAGGTGGATGGGTGAGTAAGGTAAGAAGCAAACTGGTATGGTGGATGGTGGAAGGGCATAAGAAACTGCCTATGGTGATGGGTGGAAGGGCAAGGAAGGCAAACTGGTATGGTGGATGGGTTGAGTAGGAAGCAAACTGGTATGGGGATGGGGGCGAAGGTAGGAGAGGCCAAACTGTATGGTGAATGGGTGAGTAGGAAGCAAACTGGTAAATGGTGTGGATGGTGTGAGAAGGAAGCAAACGGGTATGGTGGATGGGGTGAGCAGGAAGCCAAAACTGGTATGGGTGAATGCGAAAGGTAGGAATGGGGCAAACTGGTAGGTGGAATGGGTGAAGGTAAGGAGGGACCAACTGGGTAGGTGGATGGGTGAATAGGAAGCAAACTGGTAGGGTTGGATGGGGAGAGGGAAGCAAACTGGTAAGGGGTGGGAAGAGTAGGAAGGCAAACTGGTAAGTTGGAGGGTGAGTAGGAAGCAAACCTGGTAAGGTGGATTGGGTGAGAGGGAAAGCAAACTGGTAGGTGGATGGGTGGAGTAGGAAGCAAACTGGTAAGGTGGATGGGTGAGTAGGAAGCAAACGGTAAGGTGGGATGGGTGATAAAGCAAAAACTGGGGTATTTGGATGGGTGAGAAGGAAGCAAACTGGTAATGGATGGTGAGAGGAATGGTGGAGGAAGCAAAACTGGTATGGGTGTGGATTGGGTGGAGAAGAAGCAAACTGGTATGGTGGTGGGTGGGTATGGGGAAAGCAAACGGTATGGTGGATGGGTGAGTATGAAGCAAATTGGCTAGGTGGAATGGGGTGAGTATGAAGCAAATTGGTATGGTGGATGGTGAGTATGGAAGCAAATTGGTATGGTTGGTATTGTGGGTTGGAGGTATGAATGCAAAATTGGTATGGTGGATGGGTGAGAAGGAAGCAAACTGGTATGGTGGATGGGTGAGTATGAAGGCAAATGGTATGGTGGGAATGTGTGAGTATGAAAGCAAATTGGTATGGTGGATGGGTGGTATGGAAGCAAAATTGGTATGGTGGATGTGAGTATGACGGCAAATTGGTATGGGTGGATGGGTAAAGGAAGCAAAACTGGGTAGGTGGAATTGGTTGGAAGTATGAAGCAAACTGGTATGGTGGATGGGGTGAGGATGAAGCAAATTGGTATGGTGGATGGGTGAGAAGGAAAGCAAACTGGTATGGTGGATGGGTTGGTATGAAGCAAATTGGTATGGTGGATGTGAAATGAAGGCAAATTGGTATGGTGGCTGGGTGGGATGGGGAAGCAATGGTATGGTTGGATGGGTTGAGTTATTGAAACAAACTGGTATGGTGGATGGTGAGTAGCAAATTGTATGGTGGAATGTGAGAAGGAAGCAAACTGGTATGGTGGATGGGTGAGTATGGCAAATTGGTACTGGTGGATGGGTTGAGTATGAAGCAAATGGTATGGTGGATGGGGTGAGGAAGCAAACTGGTATGGTGGTATGGGGTGAGTATGAAGCAAACTGGTATGGATGGTGAGGTATGGAACAAAGTGGTATTTGTAGGTTAAGTATGAAGCAAACTGGTATGTGGATGGTTGGAGGAAAGGAAACCTGGGGTATGGTGGAGGGGTGAGAACGGAAGCAAACTGGTATGGTGGATGGGTGAGAAGGGAAGCAAACTGGTATGTGGAGGTGGAAGAAGGCAAACTGTATGGGAGGGTGATAAAGGAAGCAAACTGTTATGTGGAATTGGGTGAGTATAAGCAAATTGGGTTATGGTGGATGGGGGTGTAGGTATTGAAGCAAAATTGGTATGGTGGTGGGTGATATGAAAGCAAATGGTTATGGTATGGGTGAGTATGAAGCAAATGGTATGGTGGGTGGGGTGAAGCAAATATCAAAATGTATGGTGGATGGGTGGGAAGGAAGCAAATTGGTATGGTGAGTATGGAAGCCAAATGGTATGGTGGATGGGTGAGTATGAAGCAAATTTGGTATGGTGGATGGGTGAGTATGAAGCAAATTTGTATGGTGGATTGGGTGGAGAAGGAAGGCATGTAGTTGGATGGTGGAGTTGAAGCGGGCAAACTGGTATGGTGGATGGTGAGGATGAAGCAAAAATTGGTATGGGTGGAATTGGTGGGGAAGGAAGCAAATGGTATGGTGGATGGGTGAGTATGAAGCAAATGGTAGGTGGTTGGGTGATATGAGCAAATTGGTATGGTGGATGGGTGAGAAGGAAACAAACTGGTATGGTGGATGGTGAATGAAGCAAACTTGGTAATTGAAAAGGGTGGCGTATGGTAAGCAAATGGGGGTGGATGGGTAGGAAGGCAAAACTGGTTAGGTGGAGTGAAGGAAGCAAACTGGTAAGGTGGATGGGTGAGAAGGAAGCAAACTGGTATGGTGGATGGGTGGATGGGTGAGTAGGGGTGAAGCAAATTGGTAACGGGTGGTTGATGGGTGGATGGGTGAGTATTGAAGCAAACTGGTATGGTGGATGGGTGAGAAGGAAAGCAAACTGGTATGGTGGATGGGTGAGTAAGGAAGCAAACTGGTAAGGTGGATGGGTGAGAAGGAAGCAAACCTGGTATGGTGGATGGGTGAGATGAAGCAAATGGTATGGTGGATGGGTGAGTATGGAAGCAAATTGGTATGGTGGATGGGTGAGTATGAGCAAATTGGTATGGTGGATGAAGCAAGGAATTGCTATTGGTGGTATGGGTGGATGTGGTAGGTGAATTATGAAGCAAATTGGTATGGTGGATGGGTGAGTTAATGGAAGCAAACTGGTATGGGGGTGGATGGGTGAGAAGGAAGCAAACTGTATGGTGGATGGGTGAGTATGAAGCAAATTGGTGTGGTGGATGGGTGAGTAGGAAGCAAACTGTAATGGTGGATGGGTGAGTAAGGAAGCAAACTTGGTATGGTGGATGGGTGAGTATGAAGCAAATTGGTCAAACTGTATGGTGGATGGGTGGATGAAGCAAATTGGTAAGGTGGATGGGTGAGTAGAAGCAAATGGAATGGTGGATGGGTGGAGTAATGAAGCAAATTGGTAGGTGGATGGGATGGGAGTAGGAAGCAAATGGGTACAAAAAACCCTGGTGGATGGGTGATTGTGTATGAAGCAAATTGGAATTGGTGGATGGGTAGTAGGAAGCAAACTGGAATGGATGGGATGGAGTATGAAGCAAATTGGTAAGGTGGATGGGTGAGTAGGCGGAAGCAAACTGGTATGAATGTGGATGGGTGAGTTAGGAAGCAAATTGGCTATGGTGGAGGATGGGTGAGTAGAAACAAACTGGTATGGTGGATTGGTGAGTATGAAGCAAATTGGTGTGGTGGATGGGTGAGTAGGAAGCAAACTGGTATGGTGGATGGGTGAGAAGGAAGCAAACTGGTATGGTGGATGGGTGAGTAGGAAGCAAACTGGTAAGGTGGATGGGTGAGAAGGAAGCAAACTGGTATGGTTGGATGGTGTGGAGTAGAAGCAAATTGGTATGGTGGATGGGTGAGTAGGAAACAAACTGGTATGGTGGATTGGTGAGTATGAAGCAAATGGGTGTGGTGGATGGGTGAGTAGGAAGCAAACTGGTATGGTGGATGGGTGAGAAGGAAGCAAACTGGTATGGTGGATGGGTGAGTAGGAAGCAAACTGGTAAGGTGGATGGGTGAGAAGGAAGCAAACTGGTATGGTGGATGGGTGAGTATGAAGCAAATTGGTATGGTGGATGGGTGAGTATGAAGCAAATTGGTAGGGGGGGGGGGGGGGGGGGGGGGGGGGGGGGGGGGGGGTGGGGATGGGTGAGTATGAAGCAAATTGGTATGGTGGATGGGTGAGAAGGAAGCAAACTGGTATGGTGGATGGGTGAGTATGAAGCAAATTGGTATGGTGGATGGGTGAGAAGGAAGCAAACTGGTATGGTGGATGGGTGAGAAGGAAGCAAACTGGTATGGTGGATGGGTGAGTATGAAGCAAATTGGTGTGGTGGATGGGTGAGTAGGAAGCAAACTGGAATGGTGGATGGGTGAGTATGAAGCAAATTGGTAAGGTGGATGGGAGTGAGTAGGAAGCAAACTGGTATGGTGGATGGGTGAGTAGGAAGCAAATTGGTATGTTGGATGGGTGAGTAGGAAGCAAACTGGTATGGTGGATGGGTGAGTAGGAAGCAAACTGGTATGGTGGATGGGTGAGTAGGAAGCAAACTGGTATGGTGGATGGGTGAGTATGAAGCAAATTGGTAAGGTGGATGGGTGAGTAGGAAGCAAACTGGAATGGTGGATGGGTGAGTATGAAGCAAATTGGTAAGGTGGATGGGTGAGTAGGAAGCAAACTGGTATGGTGGATGGGTGAGTAGGAAGCAAATTGGTATGGTGGATGGGTGAGTAGGAAACAAACTGGTATGGTGGATTGGTGAGTATGAAGCAAATGGGTATGGTGGATGGGTGAGTAGGAAGCAAACTGGTATGGTGGATGGGTGAGTAGGAAGCAAACTGGTATGGTGGATGGGTGAGTAGGAAGCAAATTGGTATGGTGGATGGGTGAGTAGGAAGCAAACTGGTATGGTGGATGGGTGAGTAGGAAGCAAATTGGTATGGTGGATGGGTGAGTAGGAAACAAACTGGTATGGTGGATTGGTGAGTAGGAAGCAAATGGGTGTGGTGGATGGGTGAGTATGAAGCAAACTGGTATGGTGGATGGGTGAGTAGGAAGCAAACAACTGGTTTGAGGTAACTGTGAGAATGAAACCGAGAATGAAATTGTTGGTAATAGAGACAGTCTTCTGCTTAAATGGATATCATAACATGAAGTAAAAGTGCTTTAAATGTACAATGAGATCTCATAATTCGTCCAAGTTCTGAGAAAGGAAACATTTTACCTTCTATATGCCAATAGATATTATGCATCTTCTTTATCATTGACGCATTTAATCCATCATCAGAGAAGTTTACTTTATATAGATGTATGCATGGTTACTTGAAATAGCGTTGTCCTAAATTAAACATACAGCACAATTTGTTTATAAAATAAAACTTATATTTATTTTATTCATCAATGCTTTTCATAAAAATAGAACCAAGAGTCCCAATTCTTTTAACCTAATTGGGGCAATCGAATTAAAACCAAGTGCAGTCACTGGAATGAAGTTTGATTAATTTAACAGCTTAAATTTACATAAACATTTTCAGTGAACGCTTCTGCCATTTGTAAACAAATGTCCTCGTTTCAATATCTTTTAGGAAAGAATGATTCCATGTGCTATATTCTTTGGTAATGATGGCAAATATATTTAAAAAAAACATTGCATCATAAACATTAAAACAAACCGTTAACGATACATGGCATTGCATAATTTAACAACATATTTACTAATTGTTAATAATTTGATGGTAATTCCTTTAGCTGATTTGTTTCATATATCATTTTACTTTTAGAATTATACCTTTCACGTGAATCGGTGACGACAGCGTCCTGGTAACGTTGAGTTATTTCTATATAATCTATTTAAATGGGACATGCTGGAACCGACATTCTTGTTTACTATTTTAAAATTGTTCTCATACGCCATGAGACACAGAGAGAGAGAGAGAGAGAGAGAGAGAGAGAGAGAGAGAGAGAGATTAATTACTTTAGATTCCTATACAAATATAGATGTATAATTATAAATGAATAAAAAAAATCCTGTATATTCCAATATTTTTGCATCACAAAGAATTCATTGTAAACTACCGTCATATACCGACATTGCTTCCCTTGTATGTTATACTTTACTTTCATTTTTATGTATTTGTTAATTCGTTTGTCAATTTATTTTTTCTTTTTCTAATGACTGATTTCTTTCCTCTCTATTTCGTTTTACCTTCTGTTCTTTCGTTCAAATGTACACCTTATTCTTTGGAAGATTGAATTTCTAGTCAATGGCTCCTGTGGGTTTGTTCCATATGCATAGGGTTCATCCCCTGAATAATAATAATAATAATAATAATAATAATAATAATAATAATAATAATAATAATAATAATAATAATAATAATAATAATAATGATAATAATAATAATAATAATAATAATAATAATAATAATAGTAATAATAATAATAATAATAATAATAATAATAATAATAACGTACAAACAGACCAGACGTAGCATTCATTGACAAAATCAAGAAGAAAGTAT
The DNA here is from genome assembly GCF_015104395.2 of Macrobrachium nipponense. Taxonomy (NCBI): domain Eukaryota; kingdom Metazoa; phylum Arthropoda; class Malacostraca; order Decapoda; family Palaemonidae; genus Macrobrachium; species Macrobrachium nipponense. Next base: position 10,977,951 of record NC_087209.1, on the reverse strand, counting down.
CACTCATTGATGTCGCAATACCATGGGACACCAGATTTGAAGAGAAAGAGAGGGAAAAAATGGACAATTGTCAAGACCTGAAAATAGAAATAAGAAGGATATGGGATATGCCAGTGGAAATTATACCCATAACCATAGGAACACAAGGTACGATCCCAAGATCCCTGAAAAGGAATCTGGAATAACTGGAAGCTGAAGTAGCTCCAGGCCTCATGGAGAAGAGTGTGCTCCTAAAAATAGCGAACATAACAAGAAAAGTGATTTACTCCTAAGGAGTCAGGATGCAACCCGGAACCCCACACTATAAATACCATCCAGTCGAATTGGAGGACTGTGATAGACGAAAAAATAATTAAATAAAATAATAATAATAAAATAATAATAATAATAATAAAATAAATAATAATGTAATAAATAATAATAATAATAATAATAATATAATAATAATAATAATAATGTGGCGCCGTGGAGGAGTGGGTTAGGTCGTCAATAGACTTAAGTCAAGTTAAGCAACATTGGGGCTGGTCAGTCGTTGGATGGGTGACCGCTCTCCTCGGCGTTGATTCCTTGGGAAAGGATCTTTACCATAATTTCTTCAGTCTACTCAGCTGTAAATGAGTACCTATCCCTGATGGGGTAGGGTCCAGCTATGGGTTAAATAGCAAAACTCAGCAATGATGGAAATAAATGAAGGAATAGTTAGTTAATTTATTGACAAAACATACAATACGTTATGTACTTACATAAATTTATACAAGAGTACATTATTTTAGTTACAAAAATCATTGAGAACAAAACATAGTTTTACACACAAACATATGTACTCACACCATATATATATTTTGTCCAAAACAAAACATTAAACCTATAAATGGTAGGTGAACACTTCACTGATATAATCCCAGTACATCATGAATATACCTACATAAAATCAACAACTAAATCAGGCTCCCACATCCATCAAATTAAGCCACACTTGCAAAGTTCAACCTACTAAATCTTGTACGGCAACCGCCAGATAAGGGACAAGAAATAAGTACATGACTTTCTGATTGTACACTACTATTATAAACGACAACGACGTAAATGGAACCTCTGGCAACAGAGGAGCTTCGTCCGGCAACCAGGTATTCAACCCAATTGAAGGGGAAGACGGTCAGGTACTTAGAGGTCGTTATCCAGCAACTGATTACCACAACGACAGTAATCAACAGCCTGAGATTGGAGCTACAGAGGCAAAAAGGAAGAAATGGACAAGAGAAGAAAATAAGGAAATATGGAGATGCTACATCAGAAGCAACCCGACGGAGAGAGCATATAGAAGAAGATTGGTCAACTTCTGGAATAAGAGGAATAACACCCCCAAACAGAGCAGAGGCTGCAGACCAAGTAAGGAACATAAAGAAAAAAGAACTGGCTCTCCCCAACAGAAAGAGAAGAACTGGAAAGGGAAATGTCACACGAAGACGAACTGAGAGACGATGCCACAGAAGACGACAGGGAGGATGAGGTATCAAACAACGACACACGAAGAAACACCGACGAAGTAACAGAGAGGACGGAATGGGTATAAAAGATTAGACAATGGATGGAGCCAGATACAGAGAGAACAAGATCCCCTCCATGAAAGCCTACAACACCAAGAAATTAAGGGAGAAAACAAGTGAGGTCAATGAAATAATGAGCATAATACACACCACCAGTATCACAGAAACAAATAACTTGACATATGCAGGAGCAAGATTAGTAGCAGAACTGATGGGGATTCGAACACCAACACCACCAGCACAACCAACCCAACAGAAACCAAAACAGCAACCTCCTTGGAAAAGGCGCCTGGAAAAGCAAATCATGGTGATGAGATCTGACTTGAGTAAACTGAAAGAGATGGCAGAAAAAAGGCTAAGAAGCAAGAAAACTAGGGAGGAACTCAACGAGAAATACAAAGTACAAGAGAGGGGACTAAACAAACACAATAGAAGATGTAAACAGAGGCTTAAGGCCAAAGCACATAAGATCCAACGGTACATGAACAGGAATAAGGGATACCAACAGAACAAACTATTCGGAACCAACCAGAAAAGACTATACAGCCAACTAAGAGGGGAAGACAACCACCCAGAAATTCCTGAAGCCGAACCAAGTAAGAGACTCTGGGAAAACATATGGAGCAATCCGGTATCACACAACAAACATGCTACATGGCTCCAGGAAGTCAAGGAAGAAAGCCCCAGGTCCCGATGAAGTCCATGGATACTGGCTCAAAAACTTCAAGGCCCTACACCCACGAATAGCAGAACAACTCCAGCATTGTATCTCAAATCACCAAGCACCCAAATGGATGACCACAGGAAGAACATCCTTAGTACAAAAAGACAAGAGTAAGGGAAATATAGCCAGTAACTACAGGCCTATCACCTGCCTACCAATAATGTGGAAGTTACTAACAGGTATCATCAGTGAAAGGCTATACAAATACATAGAGGAGACAAACACCATCCCCCACCAACAGAAAGGCTGCAGAAGGAAGTGTAGGGGCACAAAAGACCAGCTCCTGATAGACAAAATGGTAATGAAGAACAGTAGGAGAAGGAAAACAACCAATAAGCATGGCATGGATAGACTATAAGAAAGCCTTCGACATGATACCACACACATGGCTGAATAGAATGCACTGGAAAATATATGGGGCAGAGGAAAATACCATCAGCTTCCTCAAAAATACAATGCGCAACTGGAATACAATACTTACAAGCTCTGGAATAAGACTAGCAGAGGTTAATATCAGGAGAGGGACCTTCCAGGGCGACTCACTGTCCCCACTACTCTTCGTAGTAGCCATGATTCCCATGACAAAAGTACTACAGAAGATGGATGCCGGGTACCAACTCAAGAAAAGAGGCAACAGAATCAACCATCTGATGTTCATGGACGACATCAAGCTGTATGGTAAGAGCATCAAGGAAATAGATACCCTAATCCAGACTGTAAGGATTGTATCTGGGGACATCAGGATGGAGTTTGGAATAGAAAAAATGCGCCTAAGTCAACATACAAAAAGGCAAAGAATAACGAGAACTGAAGGGATAAAGCTTCCAGATGGGAGCAACATCAAACACATAGATGAGACAGGATACAAATACCTGGGAATAATGGAAGGAGGAGATATAAAACACCAAGAGATGAAGGACACGATCAGGAAAGAATATATGGAGAGATTCAAGGCGATACTCAAGTCAAAACTCAACGGCCGGAAATTGAAAATTGATAAAAGCCATAAACACATGGGCAGTGCCAGTAATCAGATACAGCGCAGGAATAGTGGAATGGACGAAGGCAGAACTCCGCAGCATAGATCAGAAGACCAGGAAACATATGACAATACACAAAGCACTACACCCCAAGAGCAAGTATAGAGGACTGCGTCAACATCGAGAACAGAGCACTGGGGCAATATCTCAAAACCAGTGAAGACGAGTGGCAAAAGAGTGCATGGGAAGAAGGACTAATAAAAGTAGACGAAGGCCCAGACAGGAGAAAGACAGACAGAACAGAGGACTGGCACAACAAACCAATGCACGGACAATACATGAGACAGACTAAAGAACTAGCCAGCGATGACAATTGGCAATGTCTACAGAGGGGAGAGCTAAAGAAGGAAACTGAAGGAATAATAACAGCGGCACAAGATCAGGCCCTAAGAACCAGATATGTTCAAAGAACGATAGACGGAAATAACATCTCTCCCATATGTAGGAAGTGCAATACGAAAAATGAAACCATAAACCACATAGCAAGTGAATGCCCGGCACTTGCACAGAACCAGTACAAAAAGAAGCATGATTCAGTGGCAAAAGCCCTCCACTGGAGCCTGTGCAAGAAACATCAGCTACCTTGCAGTAATAAGTGGTACGAGTACATACCTGAAGGAGTGATAGAAAACGATCAGGCAAAGATCCTCTGGAACTATGGTATCAGAACGGATAGGGTGATACGTGCAAACAGACCAGACGTGACATTGATTGACAAAGTCAAGAAGAAAGTATCACTCATTGATGTCGCAATACCATGGGACACCAGAGTTGAAGAGAAAGAGAGGGAAAAAATGGATAAGTATCAAGATCTGAAAATAGAAATAAGAAGGATATGGGATATGCCAGTGGAAATCGTACCCTAATCATGGAGGAGCACTAGGCAACGATCCCAAGATCCCTGAAAAGGAATCTAGAAAAACTAGAGGCTGAAGTAGCTCCAGGACTCATGCAGAAGAGTGTGATCTAGAAACGGCACACATAGTAAGAAAAGTGGATGGACTCCTAAGGAGGCAGGATGCAACCCGGAACCCCACACTATAAATACCACCCAGTCGAATTGGAGGTCTGTGATAGAGCAAAAAAAAAAAAAAAAAAAAAACAAAATAAATAATATAATAATAATAATAATAATAATAAAATAATAATAATAAATATAATAATTGTTTTATTAAAAGTAATTGCTGCATCAGCTGCATTAATTTTATACAGGTTCTTCTCTATTTTTCTAATTATTGAGAAGAACCTGTATAAAATTAATGCAGCTGAGGCAGTAATTACTTTTAATAAAACATGTTTAAAAGAGGGTTTACTTCCAGCTTACACTAAAATAATAATAAAATAATAATAATAATAATAATAATAATAATAATAATAATAATAATAATGATAATAATAATAATGGGATGTCTACAAAAATATAAACCATTACCCGCTAAGGAAATCTAGAATCTACTCACACCCATATACCATCATTTTTCTGTGTGGGGGGGGGGAGGGAGGGGGAGGGGGATATCATACATATATTCATGTAATCTCCGTTGGACGCAATGAAACAGCCGGCTATAAATCCAGGTGGGTGATTAAGGATGTCGTAAGTTTGAGAGGAATATTATAATGAGGAATTAGGAAATTCCTTGCACCTGGTCCCACCAGAATGAATCTCCCGACCATTGAACAGATGGCGGCCCTTTGCCTCAGGTGCTGAGCAGATGCCGGGCTAATCGTTTCTCCCATACAACGCTTCTCCTCCTTGTCTTCTTCACGCTTTTCTCTTACCGAAATTCATTTCTGAGAAATACGTGTCATGTACACTTAGAGTAAGCACATAACTGGTATATTTTCCTGTATTATTATTATTATTGTTGTTGTTGTTGTTGTTGTTGTTGTTGTGTAGACATCTCAATTACGAGGGCACAAGTAATGTTCTTTAAGGTTCACAATAATATATGTTCGAAAGCTTTTATATAGTTTTATAAAATTTTACTAAAGCTACCATCAAAATATTACTCTGGACCATAAAGAAAATTATTATTATTATTATTATTATTATTATTATTATTATTATTATTATTATAACTGGAGGAAGGTGTCTGGTGTCATATGTGATAGGGAAGTCCCTATAAGATTAAAGGGTAGAGTGCACAAGGTAGTGGTCAGACCAGCAATGACATATGGATTGGAACAGCACCTCTAAAGAAAACAGAGGGCAGAAAGTTGAACGTAACCGAGATGAGGATGCTTAGGTGGATGAGTGGAGTAACCAAAAAGGGCAGGGTTAGAAATGAACATATTAGGGATACAGTAAAGGTCACTGAAGCACCAAAGAAAGTGCAAGAGGCAAAGTTAAGATGGTATGTCCACCTGATGAGAAGAGAAGAGCAACGCATGGCAAGAGAAGTGATGGACGTGGAGGTGGATGGAACACGAAGGAGAGGAAGACCTAAGACCAGGTGGAGGAGAGATTGCATTAGAGATGATATGAGGGAGAAGGGAGTATGGGAGGAAGTGACACAGGACAGAGGTAGATGGAAGAGACTCATTAAGAACGGCGACCCCGAATAGGAATAAAGCTGGGAAGAAAATTATTATTATTATTATTATTATTTTTTTTTTTTTTGTTTTTTTTTTTTTGCTCTATCACAGTCCTCCAATTCGACTGGGTGGTATTTATAGTATGGGGTTTCCGGGTTGCATCCTGCATCCTTAGGAGTCCATCACTCTTCTTACTATGTGTGCCGTTTCTAGGATCACATCTTCTGCATGAGTCCTGGAGCTACTTCAGCCTCTAGTTTTTCTAGATTCCTTTTCAGGGATCTTGGGATCGTGCCTAGTGCTCCTATGATTATAGGGTACGATTTCCACTGGCATATCCCATATCCTTCTTATTTCTATTTTCAGATCTTGATACTTATCCAATTTTTTCCCTCTCTTTCTCTTCAACTCTGGTGTCCCATGGTATTGCGACATCAATGAGTGATACTTTCTTCTTGACCTTGTCAATCAACGTCACGTCTGGTCTGTTTGCACGTATCACCCTATCCGTTCTGGATACCATAGTCCCAGAGATCTTTGCCTGATCGTTTCTATCACTCCTTCAGGTTGGTGCTCGTACCACTTATTACTGCAAGGTAGCTGATGTTTCTTGCACAGGCTCCAGTGGAGGGGCTTTTGCTACTGAATCATGCCTCTTTTTGTACTGGTTCTGTGCAAGTGCCGGGCATTCACTTGCTATGTGGTTTATGGTTTCACTTTTTCGTATTGCACTTCCTACATATGGGAGAGATGTTATTTCCGTCTATCGTACTTTGAACATATCTGGTTCTTAGGGCCTGATCTTGTGCCGCTGTTTATCATTCCTTCAGTTTCCTTCTTTAGCTCTCCCCTCTGTAGCCATTGCCAATTGTCATCGCTGGCTAGTTCTTTAGTCTGTCTCATGTATTGTCCGTGCATTGGTTTGTTGTGCCACAGTCCTCTGTTCTTTCTGTCTTTCTCCTGTCTCTGTATATTTCTGGGTCTTCGTCTGCTTTTATTAGTCCTTCTTCCCATGCACTCTTTTAGCCACTCGTCTTCACTGGTTTTCAGATATTGCCCCAGTGCTCTGTTTTCGATGTTGACCGCAGTCCTCTATACTTAGTAGTCCTCTCCCTCCTTCCTTTCGTGTTATGTATAGTCTGTCCGTATTTGCTCTGGGTGTAGTGCTTTGTGTATTGTCATATGTTTCCTGGTTTCTGATCTATGCTGCGGAGTTCTGCCTTCGTCCATTCCACTATTCCTGCGCTGTATCTGATTACTGGCTCTGCCATGTGTTTATGGCTTTTATCATATTTCCGGCGTTGAGTTTTGACTTGAGTATCGCCTTGAGTCTCTGCATATATTCTTTCCTGATCGTGTCCTTCATCTCTTGGTGTTTTATATCTCCTCCTTCCATTATTCCCAGGTATTTGTATCCTGTCTCATCTATGTGTTTGATGTTGCTCCCATCTGTCGCCTTTTATCCTTCAGTTCTCGTTACTTTGCCTTTTTGTATGTTGACTAAGGCGCATTTTTCTATTCCAAACTCCATCCTGATGTCCCCAGATACAATCCTTACAGTCTGGATTAGGTATCTATTTCCTTGATGCTCTTACCATACAGCTTGATGTCGTCCATGAACATCAGATGGTTGATTCTGTTTGCCTCTTTTCTTGAGTTGGTACCCGGCATCCATCATTCTGTAGTACTTTTGTCATGGGAATCATAGCTACTACGAAGAGTAGTGGGGATAGTGAGTCGCCCTGGAAGATCCCTCTCCTGATATTAACCTCTGCTAGTCTTATTCCAGAGCTTGTAAGTATGTGTATTCCAGTGCGCATTGTATTTTTGAGGAAGCTGATGGTATTTTCCTCTGCCCCATATATTTTCAGGCATTCTATTAGCCATGTGTGTGGTATCATGTCGAAGGCTTTCTTATAGTCTATCCATGCCATGCTTAGGTTGGTTTTCCTTCTCCTACTGTTCTTCATTACCATTTTGTCTATCAGGAGCTGGTCTTTTGTGCCCACCCCTACACTTCCTTCTGCAGCCTTTCTGTTGGTGGGGGATGGTGTTTGTCTCCTCTAGGTAGTTGTATAGCCTTTCACTGATGATACCTGTTAGTAACTTCCACATTATGGTAGGCAGGTGATAGGCCTGTAGTTACTGGCTATATTTCCCATTACTCTTGTCTTTTTGTACTAAGGATGTTCTTCCTGTGGTCATGCCATTTGGGTGCTTGGTGATTTTGAGATACAATGCTGGAGTGTTCTGCTATTCGTGGGTGTAGGGCCTTGAAAGTTTTGAGCCAGTATCCATGGACTTCATCGGGACCTGGGCTTTCCAAGTTTGGCATTTTCTTTAGTTGGTGTCTTGACTGTGTCTGTCGTGATGTCTGTGAATCTTTGTTTTTATTCTCCGTGTTTCTTCTTCCTTGACTTCCTGGAGCCATGTTGCATGTTTGTTGTGTGATACCGGATTGCTCCATATGTTTTCCAGAGTCTCTTACTTGGTTCGGACTTCGGGAATTTCTGGGTGGTTGTCTTCCCCTCTTAGTTGGCTGTATAGTCTTTTCTGGTTGGTTCCGAATAGTTTGTTCTGTTGGTATCCCTTATTCCTGTTCATGTACCGTTGGATCTTATGTGCTTTGGCCTTAAGCCTCTGTTTTACATCTTCTATTGTGTTTGTTTTTTTAATCCCCTCTCTTGTACTTTGTATTTCTCGTTGAGTTCCTCCCTTGTTTTTTCTTGCTTCTTAGCCTTTTTTCTTCGCCATCTCTTTCAGTTTACTCAAGTCAGATCTCATCACCATGATTTGCTTTTCCAGGCGCCTTTTCCAAGGAGGTTGCTGTTTTTGGGGTGCTGTTGGGTTGGTTTGTGCTGGTGGTGTGGTGTTTCGAATTCCCATCAGTTATCGCTACTAATCTTGCTCCTGCATATGTCAAGTTATTTGTTTCTGTGATACTGGTGGTCTGTATTATGCCCAGTATTTCATTGACCTCACTTGTTTTCTCCCTTTAATTTCTTGGTGTTGTAGGCTTTCATGGAGGGGATCTTTGTTCTCTCTGTATCTGGCTCCATCCCATTGTCTAATCTTTTCTACCCATTCCGTCCTCTCTGTTACTTCGTCGGTGTTTCTTCGTGTGTCGTTTGTTTGATACCTCATCCTCCCTGTCGTCTTCTGTGGCATCGTCTCTCAGTTCGTCTTCGTGTAATTCGTTGTCGTGTGACATTTACCTTTCCAGTTCTTCTCTTCTGTTGGGGAGAGCCAGTTCTTTTCTTTATGTTCCTTGCTTGGTCTGCCAGCCTCTGCTCTGTTTGGGGGGTGTTATTCCTCTCATTCCAGATGTTGACCAATCTTCTTCTATATCCTCTCTCCGTCGGGTTGACTCTGATGTAGCATCTCCATATTTCCTTATTTTCTTCTCTTGTCCATTTCTTCCTTTTTGCCTCTGTAGCTCCAATCTCAGGCTGTTGATTATTGTCGTTGTGGTGATCAGTTGCCTGGATGACGACCTCCAAGTACCTGACCGTCTTCCCCTTCAATTGGGTTGAATACTTGGTTGCCGGACGAAGCTCCTCTGTTGCCCCGAGGGTTCCATTTACGTCGTTGTCGTTTAATCCTTCATTTCTTTCCATCATTGCTGAGTTTTGCTATTTAACCCATAGCTGGACCCTAACCATCAGGGATAGGTAACTCATTTACAGCTGAGTAGACTGAGGAAATTATGGTAAAGATCCTTTCCCAAGGAATCAACGCGAGGGAGAGCGGTCACCCATCCAACGGACTGACCAGAGCCAATGTTGCTTAACTTGACTTAAGTCTATTGACGACCTAACCCACTCCTCCACGGCGCCACATATTATTATTATTATTATTATTATTATTATTCTTATTATTATTATTCTTTATTATTATTATTATTATTATTATTATTATTATTATTATTATTATTATTATTATTCAGGAGACGAACCCTATTCATATGGAACAAGCCCACACGGGCTACTAACTTGAAATTCAAGCTTTCGAAGAACATGATGTTCATTAGTAAGAAGCAACAGAAGGGATTGGGAAATACAGAAAGAAGGGATCACTTATTAACAATAATTAATTAATAAATAAAAAAAATTAAAGCAAATTATTAAAATACAAGAATGGTATTAGGGTAAGAGTGATCAATCAACGAAATGTTTTATCTTATTCCCAAGATACCTGGCAAGGTCTAAACATTCGCCCTCTTCTTTCCATACGCCAACGAACTTCTAACTTTTTTATGAACTCCCTATGCCTGGTTCAGTTCACGGGGGAATAGCTTTCTCTTCCAATATGCCTACGGGGCGTTAGAGGAGTTTCGTAAATTCTATTTCTCTAGGTGCCTCCTCCTCCTACTTCCTAAAAAATATGTTTTTTTTTTACTCGAAAGAAGTTTTCCTGTTTTTTTTTTTTTTTTTTTTGTTTTTTTTTTACTCCCCCCCCCGAAACACAAGAAAGTTTTCCTGGAACTTAAATACTCATCTTGAATCTGGCTTTCTTTTCTTTGTTAAATGACGTTTCTTTGTTAACTATTCAATGACGTTTCTTTGTTAACTATGAATAACGGGTCTGCCTAGGGTCAAAATTAAGGACAAGCATGTATTATTAAATAAATTTCACTTTCACATCTGTCTAAAATCCTCCCAAACATCACTATGATCTTGACGCGTATTACTGTACTGGAAATACCAGCTATTATCAATAAGTCTCGTACAAATCACCAACTGGCCTGGATGGCTTAAGTGATTGAGTTACCGAGCCGCAACATTTACTGGCTACAAATGTCTATGATCTTCCACTTTGAAATACTCGAATTTTGTTGAAAAAAAAAAGTTAAACTGGAACTTCGTTAAAAAAATTTACTCGGAATATGTTAGAAATTTTCAAAAAAATATGGTGTCTAATTGTCAGGAATTTAAACGATCACATAAATATCCATATTTCTTTCTCTATCATTCTGTTTTATTTATTCGTGCAAACGATGTTTGGACGTCGGCTTCTATATCATATATGCTAGACATTCTGCAACACATTGAAAAGGGATGGCATTCAAGAGCTACCTTCATAAAATTCAAAAAGACAAAAAGTTTTGACCTAGTTTCGAATTTCAGCAAAAATTCACTGGAAACGGATATCCAGGGAGACTAAACCTCCATGGGATATTCTGAAAATATATATGAAACTTTTTTGGTTTGTGAGCGAGAGAGAGAGAGAGAGAGAGAGAGAGAGATTCCACACACACACTCACACACACACACACACACACACACACACACACATATATATATATATCTATATATTATATATATATATATATATATATATTATATATTATATATATATATATATATATATATTTTACTATATACATATATATGGATATATATAAACATATATACATATATATATATGGTTATGATATATATATATATATATTATATATATATATATATATATATATATATATATATATATATATATATATATAAAGTTACTATATACATATATACATATATGGATATATATTAAACATATATATACATACATATATATAGTATATATGTATAGATATATATACATATATACTATACATATATATATATATAGTATATATATATATATATATATATAGCTATATAGCATATATATTTAAAATACATAGAAAACCTACTACATGCTAAGAAAATTACCATCTCAAGTGAAAGGAAGAAGACGAGTGACCAGAAAAAGAAGAAGGAAAGTTTCCAAGTAAATATAGTTATGCCAGGTAAAGAGGGGTAGCTGTAGTTTGATTGTTTCATTTGGATCTATTCTTTTCATGGAAAGCGATTCGGAGACAGCAAGCTCTTGAGGAGAAGAAGCCCGTGTAATGATTTTTAAAGTGTTTGCATTCTATATTGAATTTGCATTTTTTTTTTAATGTTCTCGAATGTTCGAGAATTCTGGTGAAGACAACCGGACACCTGTTCTATAACTCACCCCCTGTGCAATCAATGCGGACTTTAAGAAGCCTACGTGAGGCCCCGACATAATTTCCCAAATTACATTTGGGACACGAAAATAAATAGGCCGCATTGGAAGTCACAAGAGGGCTCAGTTTTTCTTTATCTCTAAATAAAGACCCAATAGTTAATGGGTTTCTTACGATTAGTTGGCCTTTATATATTATATATATATATATATATTATATAATATATATTATATAATTATATATATATAATATAATATATAGATTATATATTATAGTATACACACCAAAACAGTACAAAGAAAAACAATTACACTTACGCCTATTCGTGCTTTTATACATAAACGCAACTTCTATGACAAATTCCGTTAGCACCAATCACGAAAAATCAAGTCTCCTGATTAATTGTACTTAAAATCGTAATATGGATTACGATACTAAAAAAAAAAAAAAAAAAAAACATTTACCAACTGTGTTACAGCGTACTTGAATTTCTGCGAAATATGAGGTCCTTAATATATCATAAGAACAACATTGGCCTACGCGCATACGGCTATTAATGAGTTCGAGGAAGATCTTTCTTTAAACAGGGCAATTTACCCGGGTTGTTGATCGCGATATTGGCTCCGCAAACATAACCCACGTGTCCATAATTAGTAACTCGGGATATCAAAGCAAAGTAGTCTAATTATAATTCTCTGTCCTTGAAAAAGGTTTTGTTGCCAATAGTTATCTTCAGTTATCATAATTGTTGTTCTATCAGAGTTGTGCAATATGTGGTTTAAAGTAATAAGTACTTCACAAGGTTTTGATTACTAAAGCCTCATGAATATATTTCTTTTTGTTTCTCGTCAAATGAAACTTAAAAGGAAACAAACTTAAGTTGCAGTGCACGTGTGAAAAAAAAAAATTCAAATACACATACATGTAGGGAGAGAGAGAGAGAGAGAGAGAGAGATTTAAATACTGAAGCATTTTTCTAGAATGACTTCGTATGAACAGTAACTAATTGGGGGAACGCCTATAAACACTTATATACTTATGTAATAATACTATTCATTAATTAAATAAGTTAACATTTTTGTAAAGAGAAAACTGAAATACTGAAACACGTTTCTCTAGCATGAATTTGTAGGAACAGTAGCTAATTAAGTGAACACCTATAAAATTATGCGTGGTTATTCACCAGTGCCATTCAATACCTGTTTTCAAGTAACCATCCCAACAAAGGTAAAAGGGGGAAATGACCCCCACACTCTTTCTCTAACACAGGAAACCACCAGTTAATTAAGCACGACCGGATTTTATGACAGATGAACAATGAAAAGGAGCATGGAAGCATTGTCAGCAAAATCAGTCGGGGCCGGAATCCTTGCATGTGCTTGCAGGTCTCTGCAACGACCAGAAATTGGGCCTATACTCTTTTTATTTTCATCTGTCCATCCGCCTGTGGTGTTTTCGCATGGTAACACTGCTTACCGGGCTTTAAATAGTTACGCTATGTGTAAGTTTTAGGTAAATAAAAGGATATCTGGGTGTACATTTGCAACTGAAAAGTGTTTTAATAATTTACTGTATGCGAATTACGCCGTTAATATTCGAAATAGGATATTGTTATTATTGTTGAATGTAAGCTGAATGTAACTATGTAAAGCCCGGGACGCAGTGTTACCATACGTAAACACCACAGGCGGATGGACAGATGGAAAAAAAACCGAGTATAATTATCAAAATTCTTTATATTTACTCTGCTGCTGGAAAACAAATCAGTAACAGGAACGCCTCGATTGTTTGAAAATATTAATTTGATAAAGAACGTATTTCAAAATAAGGTTAATACTTAAGTAAAAAATAAAGTAAAAACAAAAAAAAAGTTCTTTGTGTCTTTAAGTGAGATATAACCAAATTTTCTTCAAGGTTATCTTGAAGTACCTTGCTTATTATTTAATTTTAAAAAAGCAAAAGGGATTTCAAGACACAAGACCGAAATATCCAATTTTTACACTCACACACACACACCCATATATATATATATATATATATATATATATATATATATATATATATATATATATATCTTTTATGCGTTATATAATGTGTACACACATACACACACAAACACACACATATATACACATATATAATCATATATAGTATGTATGCATATAATACATTCATATATATATATAGTATATATATTATATATAATATATATGTGTGTGTGTGTGTGTGTATACACATACGTGGGTAAGCAGGCAGACGGAACAGCCTAGGAAAATTCCTCCTTATATGACGTAATGGTACCCATAAGAAACTGGAAAATACGCCTATTGAGAGATGGAAGATAACAGAATTCAGGAAAACAAGGGACCGGGGGAGGAAACTTCACATCTGCCATGAGAGAGAGAGAGAGAGAGAGAGAGAGAGAGAGAGATTTCACGACTTCGAGATATCCAAGGATTTCAGACTCCCACAACAGTCGATGTTGAAGGCGGCTTACCCACAAGAGATAAGGAGGGACGACCCTTCCTCGAAACGGAGACCACAATGATCGTAAAAGGGAGACAGCACCAACCTTTTTGTAAGAATAGGAAGAAGGAAGAAGGAAAAGTGTGCACCAAACCTTTTCTAAGAATAGGATGAAGGAAAAGTATGCACCAACCCTTTTCTAAGAATAGGAATAAACAAATGTATGCACCAACCCTTTTCTAAGAATAGGAAGAAAAAAAGTAACACCAACCCTTTTCTAAGAATAGAAATAAACAAAGGTATGCACCAACCCTTTTTCTAAGAATAGGAAGAAGAAAAAGTATGCACCAACCCTTTTCTAAGATTAGGAAGAAAAAAAGAACATCTTATTTTAACCAGATCCACTGAGCTTGTTAACAGCATTCCTAGGGCTGGCCCGCAGGATTACATATTTTTAAGTGGCTAGGAATCAATTGCTTGTCTAGTAAGGGGACCTACAGGTTACTCTGGGATCCGAACCACATTATATCGAAAAATGAATTTTTAATCACCAGAAATAAACTCTTCCGATTCCACATTGGCAGAGCGGGGAATCGAACTCGCGACGCCCGAATCGGAAGGCTAGCACATAACCCACTCGTCACCGAGGAACTCAAGAATAGGAAGAGACCGACAGAGGAAACAAAGGGGGAAGCACCTTGCAGCAAAAGAGAGTAGTATTCCATATTGAGACGAATATGAGCAGCATCAGTGACTGGAATATATCGATAGCGAGAAAATACACGGAACTTCAAATATATCAATAAAGTCGAGGTAGAACGCTCGTAGAATTGAGTTAAAAATAGAATTTAGTCCAAAGGCCAAAGCACTGGGACCTGTAAGGTCATTCAGCGCTGAAATGGAAATTGACAGTAAAAGGTTTGAAAGGTGTAACAGGAGGAAAAACCTCAAAGCAGTTGCACTGTGAATCAAGTGTTAGGAGAGGGTGGAAATTAAGATGAAGGAAAATAATAGGAAAGGAGGTACAGTAATAGGAACGAAAGTGGTTGCAGCTAGGGGGCCGAAGGCACGCTGCAAGGAACCTTAAGTAATACCTACTGTGCACGACATGAGGTCCACTGACGGCACTACCCCCCTACGGGGAGTAGAACGTTTGTATGAAGCAAACTTGCACATAAACGAACTCCAATATTTTTTTCATCTAGTCTGATTACCTTGTTATCTGTGTCTAAACTTACGGAATCAATGGCATGTAGACGCAGACTCTATCATACCTTACCACATCGCCAACTAGAGCTCTACATTCCCATTAGTTTAATTGTTATAGATAAAGTTAAGTATATCTTAGTTTTACCAGACCACTGAGCTGATTAACAGCTCTCCTAGGGCTGGCCCGAAGGATTAGATATTTTTACGTGACTAGGAACCAATTGGTTACCTAGCAACGGGACCTACAGCTTATTGTGGGATCCGAACCACATTATATCGAGAAATGAATTTCTATCACCAGAAATAAATTCCTCTGGTTCCACGTTGGCCTAGCCGAGAATCGAACTTCGGACCACCGGATTGGTAGCCGAGCGCGAAATCCACTCGGCCAACGAGGAACTACATTGTTATAGGAAAAAAAACATTTTTGTTGTAGAAAAAAATTTTTTTTTTACACTGCTGATATCAGAATTATTTCTGCGTGAAAATTTACCAATTTCCTACGTGGTTTTCGGCTAGTCAACTTGACTTCCTACTTGAATTGCTTGAAAGATATACACTCATTCAACATTTACTCTTTCAATGTCAGGATTCGACTAGCACTAGGATCACAGCAACATTCCGAGTGTCCGATATCATTTGGAAAACTCATTTAATCAAACTTCAACACTAAAGATATTGAAAAATTTAAAAACAAATCCCTTTGTAACTTGTTTACTTCTAAGTATTTACATTTAATTTTACTCCACACTCGAGTACTTTCAGGACCTATCTGTGGCCCATTTTCAAGAAATGTTTGGGTTGTCAGTCTGGGTCAAGGCCCAGCAGTCTTCCGGGCCTTGACCCAGGCAGACAACCCAAACATCTCTTGAAAATGGGCCACAGATAGGGCCTGAAAGTACTCGAGTGTGGAGTAAAATTAAATGTAAATACTTTGAAGTAAACAAGTTGCACAGTGATTTTGTGGGTTTCTTTTTCAATCTTCAGAAGAAAAACTGAAAGAAGTTTTTGTTTGGTTTACTAAAGATATTATCTGGCGAGAACAATTCCAAACGTTTCCTCCTCTTGTGTAATAAAACGCAAAACTTCCCTTTTTTATTTCCGTGTTTATTCTTCATTTTAGTATGTGCGTTTCACTGAATGCCAGGTATCCTTCGTTTTTGTGTAGTTATTGAGAATTTGAATCCTATTCACATGGGACAAGTCTCTTAACTATAGAGGCACTGAATTGAAATTTACCTATCCAAAGAATACAAGTATTTTTACGTTTTCATTTTCAGTGTGCGTTGCGAACCGTTAGGTTCCTTTAAATTTGCAGACCTTTTCTTTCGTTTTTGTCTTTCTTTCTGTTCGTCAACTGTAAATTTTATATGTTTTCAGCTTCCATTCACCTCTCTACCATTGCGAAGCAAAGCAACAGGAGTTCCCCGAATGAAAAGCGACATGAATAGAGCAAGACGCGACCTTGTATAAGACTATTCAACCACAGTTCATTTACTGAAACCGAAGATTCGAATTTCCCCCCTTAACAGAATATAAAACAAAATAGAGAACTTAGGCCACAGGCCAAATGCTGGGACCTATGAGGTCATTCGGTGCCGAAACCGAAATCGACAGTAAAAAAGTTTGAAATGTCTAACAGGAGGAAAACCTCAAAGCAGTTGCACTGTGAAACAAATGTTGGGAGAGGGTGGGAAGTAAGAGGACAGAAAGAGAATACGGAACAAGGTACAGTAGAGGGAATGAAAAGAGCTGCAGCTAAGGGCAGATGGGACGCGGCAAAGAACCGTCACTTCCCCACTACGAGATTTCCCCCTTAAAAAGTTAAGTATATCTTAGTTTAACCAGACCACTGAGCTGATTAACAGCTCTCCTAGGGCTGGCCCGAAGGATTAGATATTTTTACGTGGATAGGAACCAATTGGTTACCTAGCAACGGGACCTACAGCTTATTGTGGGATCCGAACCACACTGTATCGAGAAATGAATTTCTATCACCAGAAATAAATTCCTCTGGTTCCGTGCTGGCCGAGCCGAGAATCGAACTTCGGACCACCGGTTTGGTAGCCGAGCGCGAAATGCACCCGGCCAACGTGGAACTTCCCCCTTAAAAACTCGTCCCCATTTACTGAGCTGCACCGTCTGGATTGCCTCAAATAATATTACGGCGATGAAGCGTCCATTCCCCAGTGTCAGGAGCGTGATCATTGCGCTGTTTTACATAGGCTATATGCTCTTATATGCTCTTGTTATTTGCCTCCCCTTAATAAAGCAGGGAGTGTGGCTATATTAACATGGGCGTCGCGTTGAGGTAAGCAGTCTGGCCCGCATCAATGCCCCGAAATTTACAATCGCCGTCGGTTGCCCGGATATATTGGACGTGCAATCTATATGTAAATGACCGGCGCATTATTAGACGGGCTCTTTCATTGGATTTCTTGCGCGGTGATAAACCAGCCTTGTTCAGGAAAAGTGTCCTGCGCGTTTAACGTAAATCTGACGTAAAGCGCTTTACTGATAATATTGGTAGTTATTTTTAACTTAAACAATAATATCATTATTTCTACATCTGCTACTAATATGATCATCATTATTGTGAATACGTTTCGCTTCTTATTGAACAATATCCAATTCAAACGTGACAATACCCACAATACACAAATTAAGTCGCCTTTGCAGTTTCCAAAAAAAACATTTAACACAATAATGCGTTTCGGGAAGAAACCGATGAGAATCTTTAAAAACAATTACCCTCCAAATGCCCTGATTTGCAATTAATGTTAAAAGCCTTATACATTAATAGATGTTTGGCTTAATTTCTTACTTAACTCGCAAAATCCTTCCTCATGACGTTAATTTGTCCCCTTCCAAAGATATAGGGACTCCAGGACGTAATAAAATCAAATGAATATTCTTAATAAATGCAGACTTATTGGTAATACATTTCTCTAAGATGAATCGCATAAATACAAATTTTGCAATAAAATAATCAAAGTGCAAAGTATTTTCCAGAAGCAAAAGTTAGTCTTCTTAATACCTTTACTATTATGTAAGGTTATAATTCAACTTAGTTTGACAACGCTACTACTTTCAGCAATCATGTTAAACGATATATGTATAATAAAAAGTATTTCCAGCACCATCGCAAGAGAGCTCACATCCTCATATATATAAAGTGTGTATTTAAGCTCACCAACATGAAAATTGACACAAGATTTGTATAAAATAAAGTAAATAAAAAATATAAAAAAAACTGCAAGAACGAAGACTAACCTGAATTAGCTATAAAACATTGCGAGGAACTTTTTTTTTTATTTTTACAAACCAGTGATTTCCAGTTACCTAGGGAGTGATTATTTTGTTCGAGCGATTTTGCATCAGAAAGTGCTTTGCAGGGTGCGTTTTATTTCCTCATTGTTATCGATAACATTTTTATTCCTAGGCTTGGGGTGTTATTTTCTGCTTCCATAAGCTTACGACATGATTAAGAAATACTAACTCACGTAAAGCTATTAAACATAGCAGGTAAAACTCCTGGCCGTGAATTTAAGATATTTTCCCATTAGAAAATTCCAGTTTTACTGACAGTAAACGCGATTTTATAGTTCAAGAAGAAAAGACTGTATTAAAAAAGGTAAATGGTGTGACTCGTTTACGCCAGTAACCCTTTTCTTTGAAAGTTGAATACAGGGAAGATAAGAAAAATGGTAACTGGAGGTAGTGGATATTCAATTAAAGGAAGGTGTAAAAATGTTTTAGTATCAGGCCAAGTCACGTCCCAATCTTTTAAAAGCAGTTATATTTTCCTTCACGAAGAGAACGCCATTTCAAATTAGAATAAATAATAATTACATCAAATTTCATCCTTGAATTTTCTATAAAGTGATTCCCCGATAAACACACCTATTCAATAAAGAGAGAGAAATGTGAGTGCTAATGACACAAGCACTTCTACTAAAACTTCTTAAAAGTGAATAATACTAACGGCACTGCTATAACAATTTCTCCAGACAACCCAACCTCATCATTTCCCCAAATTATGGGAGTTCCAAGGCAGCTTGACGTTATAGAGCCATTTCCTCCTGCGATAAAGCAGAATCAAGCAGGGAGGGGGTAAATCTAAAATCCTTGACACACACTTACTCATGATACCCGCTCGTTTATCTGAAATGTAAGAGGGGCTTAAACTCTCATTCCGGGATACTAAAAGAAGTAGGTAACTTCCTAAATGCGCGCGCGCGCACACACACACACACACACACACACACACCAGTCACCATTATCATTATCACCGTAAAACGTTTTGCATCAGCTTTTCTCTTCACGGGATTAAACGTAAAATAAGTTCTCTCCATTCTTAATTGTCTTATGGTCTTTCTGCTTGAATCATGTCTAGGTCTTCTTCCCTTCCCTTATTTATCATTTCATTGGACCTGCCTACGATTCTCTGTCCCTCTAACTGTTCCTCACCCATTCTCTTCACATGTCTGAACCACCTCAGTCTTTGGGATTTTATGTTTTTTTTTTCTTGCATCTTGACATCGAATTTTTCCACCAGTTTCATGATCGTAATATGATCTTCTATCAGTAATCCGGTCAAGCGTCCTCACATTCTATAGTCACATCTTTTCATAATCTAAATTTTCTTTGTTTAATGCCCATAGAGGACTACAGGCCTCAAATACCCATCAAGTGTCTTTGCTCTCTCTAATATTGGGGCATTTTTATGTACTACCAGCCTATTCGTCCAACTGCATTTTATAATTACTGGAGCTGCCCTCAACGGCATTTCCAAGTCCTGTTTCACAATCCTGTGTATCCCTAAAACAACTAAAGTAAAAAAAATTTATGTATACAAAATTTGTGTCCTATGCTAATGTGTGAGAGGTAATTTCATATGTATATATGTAATGCTCCAATGTCTCACAATAATAGCATGTGACAAATTTAGCAATGTAACATTGTTACTCTAGTTGTTCCAGGGACACAGTGGAACGTGAAACAGAACTTGAAAATGCATTTATATATACATGAATACGTCTCATATATATATATATATGTATATATATATATATATATATATATATATATATATATATATATATATATATATATATATATATATATATATATATATATATAGAAAATACACACTCTTACGTACTCCATTAATCAAGGCTGTATTTATCGATACTCTCTAATGAATCCTACTCGAGCGATCTACTCGGGCCGACGTTGGCTGTTTGCCAAGCTCTCAATGCTGCAGAGGCTTCTCCCATTAAGAGCGGGTATTGCATTGGTAAACCTTCGTCTCCTTCGTTTAATGGAAACACTTCTTCTGATCTTCCTCGTAACGCCGAGGTATTTTCATAATCATGCTTTTCATAAGCAGGATATCTTCTCGATGTTCACGGTTATGGTAATAGCTCCGTGCGCAGGTACGTACACGACACGACTTTTTTTACTTCATGTGTGGTTAAGTTGAATTCCGAGTCTTTTAAAGTATTATGAGCCGCATTTACGTAAATATGTATGCATGCATATATATGAAACATACAACACTCACAAACGTAAGTATATATATATATATATATATATATATATATATATATATATATATATATATATATATATATATATATAGTATATATATATATATATATATTATAGTATATATATATATATATAGATATATTATATATATATATAGTATGTATATATATATATATATATATATATTATATATATATATATATATATAGATATATATATATATATATATATATATATATATATATATATATATATATAGACATATATATATAGCATATGTATATATATATATATATAATATATATATATATATATATATATATATATCGTCACTGAAAATGCCACGGTTCGAGAAAAAAACTAGAGAACATCATTGGCACATCTACTAATAATAACGTCATCTAAGTTATGTCTCAAATTCACATACTTTCAAAGCGCTTTAACTAAATATTCTTTCTTTCTGTGTTATCCTTACAAAAGTTCTGGCTGTAAGACGGCCCAGCTTTTTGGAAGAAGAAAAGTGTTAAACCTATTACGAGTATGCTCATTCCCCATTTGGGGAGAAATTTCCTTTCCTCAGGTGCTACCAACTCTAACCAAGGCACTCCGCTACCTTGTGACAGTTTTCAGAAGTGTCCCAAGCCGTCTGCCACTACTATTAGAGAGATTTGGTAATCATCGAATGCTCGATAGCACAGTTAATATGTTTTTTTCAAACACACATACACGTTCACACACAGAGACACATAAAAGAAGCATTTTTAACAAATATCTTTAGAACAAGAATCCAATACAAGTTTGCAGTTGCAAGAGATTCTTTAAAAAATATATATTTTGTATAACGCAACACTGAAGAGAGGATGTTTATAGATGTATAGTATATATGAATGAAAAGAATAATCGGGGCTTTATTTAATCCCCTCAATATATTAATTCAAATGATGACAAGGTCTTCATATATACAAATATATTACTTTTTGACAATATAGAGAAACTAGCATAACCATTTCTTTACAAAAAGTTTGTCCATCAGTTTACGTTTTCATATAATGAAAGTATAAACGGCTTACCATATAGTATCAATACGGCCAAAATGAAATAAAAATTGAAATGGTTCTATATAAATCGTAACCACATATAGCCTGAATCTGCAATGGGACAGACTGTCCACAAAGGCATTATGAGCATATTTGTTTTACATGACATTATATACAACACTGCACGATTTCTGTAAGACCAAATAAGTTAAAAAAAATGATTTCGCAACCATCCTCATTACAGAAAACAGCATTACTCAGAGTAATGTCACCGTGCTCCAAATGATCTGAAAGGGGAAATGATTTCGCAACCATTATCATCGCAAGAAAACGTTAAAACAGTTTCCAGCCGAA
>NC_087209.1:10943000-10950500 GCF_015104395.2 Macrobrachium nipponense | reverse complement strand
GATGTTCATGGACGACATTAAGCTGTATGGTAAGAGCATCAAGGAAATAGATACCCTAATTATTATTATTATTATTATTATTATTATTATTATTATTATTATTGATTATTTCACGATGTCTACACATCATTACCGCTGACATCAAAAGGCAATGAACCTGTTTGCCAAACCTCCAGGGAATAAATCCCATGATGGGAAAACGGAGAAAAAAAAAAAAGAGAACGAAGCAGAGAGAGCTCCACAAATCCACCAACAGTTGCATGAAAGATGTTTCATGACCGATCAGTCGCTAATAGAGGTTTCCATGTACTTCACACCCACCCAATATAAATAAAAAATAAGCGCTAAAAAATGCACAGTTCACATTGCATGTAGGGGCAGAACGCCAACCAGTAAAATCCTACCTTTAAGTTATAAAGCTGAGCTGTGTATGTAGTATTTCTCGTACGGGGATTTTGTTCAGACTGGTCTGTGTTATCCTTTTGATAATAGAGCTCCTTATCATTATGAATTTACTCGAGATCCAGAAAAGTATTACTATCACCTAAGACGATCATTTTAAATTGCAAAATTTTTTATCAAAACACAAAGAAACCATACTGAGAGAGAGAGAGAGAGGAGAAGAGAGAGCGAGAGAGAGAGAGCTAAGGAGGAGAGAGAGAGAGAGAGAGAGAGAGAGGGACTGATTACCTACGTATATTTTTAGCAAGGGAACATCTAATCATCTATCAACATTAAGAAAATCATTGGTTTTGTCATTTAAATCAAGTGATCTGGATGCCTTTGCGAGTTTATTATCTCAAGACGTCGTCAGCAGTTTACGATGGAAGTGTTGCATGATTAATCGTGTTTCAAAGAATATAGATACACACACAAATATATATATATATATATATATATATATATATATATATATATATATATATATATATATATATATATATATATATATATATATATATATATATATATATATATATATATATATATATATATATATATATATATCTCAATTCTTCTGTTAAAACAGGATACATATACGTATATATATATATATATATATATATATATATATATATATATATATATATATATATATATATATATATATATATATATATATATATATCAATTCTTCTGTTAAAACAGGATAATAAACGTATATATATGTGTGTGTGTATAATATACATGTGTGCGTGTGTGTATATATATATATATATATATATATATATATATATATCTATATATATATATATATATATATATATATGTATATATATATATATGTATATACAGTAGACCCTTGACTCACGAACACAATCCGTTCCTAGACCTTGGTCGTGTTCCAAATTGTTCGTGACTCGGAGCTAATTTCCCCATAAGGTTTAATGGGAATAATATTAATTGGTTCTCGACCCCTACGAACCAATATATATTATGTATATTTTGCCTTATTTTACACAGATAATGTAAAAGTCAGTGTAAAAAACCTTAATATATCTAATAATATAATTTAAAATGGTAAACTAACACTATAAAAACGTTTGTAAAGTGAACACTTACTATGACTGGCGAGACTTCTGGCTTGACGGACAAGAGAAGAGGAGGGTGGTGGGTGGGGAGGAGGTTATTGTGCGGAAGGAGACCCTCCCCCATCCAGGTCGGGGAGATCTCGTTCCGGAGATTCAACTCTTCTAGGTTTTTTTGGTGAACGTTTAATCACAAACTTATCCAATGTCTGTTGCCTTTTCCTTCCTTGCATAACTTTTCTGAAATGGCTCATTAAATTTTCATTGAGCATATTCACGATCCTGTTCGTAACAATTTTGTCCGGATGATACAATTCAAGGAAGCACTGGACATCATTCCACTTTTCCAATGCGGCTTTTATCACATCACTGCTGACATCTGTAACTTCCTCCCCAGCCTCCTCTTCGTCAGTTGATTGCTCCCGAGCAAGTTGCTCCTGCTGCTTTAATGGCATCCTTGTTTTTCAAAATTGTCGACTTGGCCATCTTGTACTCACTTGCGATATCGGTCACGCGAACACCACGTTCAAACTTTTCTATAATTTCTTTCTTTATTTCAATGGTTATCTTCCTCTGCACCCTCTTCTCACCATCACTCTTCACTTTCTTACTTTCACCACCACTCTTCACTTTCTTAGGGCCCATTATGAAGAAAATCACAAGTTTTAGCGCAAAAAATGCTAAGCGAATTGACGAACGTCTTGTACACAATGAGATGAGACAAAGAGCGATGCGTGGGTGACGCCGTGCGTGGGCGGCTGGAGGATGGCTGTTCCCATGGCAACTCAAACGCTCTCACGTGTGCTGGGCGATTTCGCGCATTTTTCAAATGTTTGTGTCTAAAAATTAGTTTGTGAAACAAAGTGAATTGTTATTTTCCAGAAATTTCCAGCATTTTTCAAATGTTCATGTCTCAAAATTAGTTCATGACCCAAACAGAATTTTTATTTTCCGCATTATTTTTGTTCGTATCTCAAAGTTAGTTCGTAGGTCAAGGGTGAAATTTTACCTATAATTTTGGTCGGGGATCGAGTTGTACGTGGGTCAATGCGTTCGTGAGTCAAGGGTCTACTGTATATATATATATAGTAAATATAATAGATATATATAGATATATATAGATATATATAGATATAGTAGTATATATAGATAAGAGATGGATGATATATATGTATATATGATACAGTATATATATATAATAGATAGATGAAGATACAAGATTATATGTATATAGATATAGATATATATATATATATATATATAATAATATATAGTATATATATATATAGAATATATATAGGTATGTATAGTATATATATCTAGAGAGAGGAATATATATAGATATATATATATATATAGATATACATATATATAATATAGATATGTGGGTATATAAAATAGACGTATATATAGATACTATATATATATATATATAATTATTAAGATATATAATATATATATATATATATATATATATATTATACTATATATATATATATATATATATATATAGGATATATATTATATATATATATATATTAGTATAAATTCTATAAATATATATTATACACACACATATATATACGTATAGCATCCTGTTTTAGCAGAAGAATTGATAATGATATATAATATATATATTATATATATATATATATATATAATATATATATATTTTATATTATATATATATATATAGTATATATATATATATATATATATTATATATATATATATGCATACATATATTATAAATATATATGTGTATATATATATATATATATATATATATATATATATATATATATATATTATATATATATATATATATATATATATATATATAATATATATATATATACAGTAACGCAAGTGTTCCTTATATATAACACATTTCGGAGACAGCTTTTCCTACCTAGCTAGATCAGATGCTTCTACAGCTTCCTGCTACAAGCGTCTACAGCTACCTGAGATAAGCAAATGGAGAGGCGAAGAAAATGCGATCCACTCTCTCCTAAATCATGCCTCCTTGGGCAAGTATGTCAAGAGGACGAGTATGCTGCTGGATCTCTGAAAAATATCTTTTTTATCCGGGACTTTATTTCCAATGAAAACAAAGTGTCTTGAGATATAAAATCGCGAGGGGGAGGGGCGCGGATTCCAGAACGTCTTTGAGGGGGGATGGGGGAAAATCCAGGAGGAAGTTGCAAACTTCTCAAAAGGATTAGGACTCGGCTTCTTTAACTTTTATGGAAAGTTTGATTACCGAGCTTTTAAAAGCCTCCAAGCGTTGTCCTTTTTATTAAAGGAAATAACAAGCATAAATTTCTTCCACGGGGTTAAATGCAAAAACACTTTTTTCTAAATTGATGGATGACGATCGGATATACTGATATTGCTAGTGTGGCAAATTAAGTCTTAGAATTGGGCTTAAAAATTTTATCCTTTTAGGATGTGTAATACTGATGGGACAAAGAACTGACAAGCAAAATATCCTTAAACTCTCAACCATTGCAATTACCAGACTATACTCCGATATAAAATGCATTTATGGAAATAAAAAAAAATTTCAAACGTTTATTAATAGCCTAAATAACAGTGCAGAACTTCGTTTATTATAAAATTGACATTGCAAATATAAGTACGAACTGCATCAATATCACGAGACCCTATTTATAGGGTCTTTATTTTTGGAGCAAATAACAATAACGGTGTCAAGTCTGACGAGCAATATCAAACCAATTAACTCCCTAAGGAAAAGACAATTGCTCCTCGCCGGAAAATACAAAGCGATACAAGAATAACAACGAGAAAATCGAATATAGGACATGAGCAGAAGAATAGCGAGAAAGCGGCGACAGAACCTGAAGCGGTGGGGAAATCTGGACATCTGGACGAGATCTTGACTGGAATTTCATTTTCCCGATGGCATTTGGGCTGTCTCCTCGTAACAGACATTTTCAATCTTGGGAAATGACAGCGCTGTTAAGTTGCGTCAAGCTGTAACGCTGGGTAAACCAAACCGCAGCAGTACGTGGGAAGGGATGAAGGACATCACATTCGAAATTATTTTGATGTTGCGAAGAAATGACAGGCATTATACATATAGAAAATACTCCTCTTTACAAGATGGAATGACTGCCACGGCCTACATATTAATCTAAACGACTTGCTGTTTTTACGGATACAAAAACATTTTGATATTCCTCTTTTCCTATCTACAATATTTTAAATGTTTCAATGTGAATGGCACAGTTGCAAATTTTTTATCTATCATAAAACATCTCATTATTGCCCTCAAAATGCAGTACTTTACTTGAAACATAACACGAGACAGATTCAATTTCCTTTCATTCTTAATATGATTTAAATCTAAAACTAACATCCTAAAATGATCATATAAAAATGTCCAAAGATATAAAAAATAGCAGTATTTGCTTAAAATATCTACAAATAGAAAATGGTTATATTTATCATTCTTAATTGATCCCTTTCTATTAGTAAGTACCAAATCCCTTCTCCCGCTCTCTAAAGACTTGATAACATTCTCTCTCTCTCTCTCTCTCTCTCTCTCTCTCTCCTCTTCTCAACAAAATTAAAAGTTTCTTCTTCAATACAGACGAAAGTCCTCTCTCTCTCTACTCTCTCTCTCTCTCTCTCTCTCTCTCTTTCTCTCTCTCTCTCTCTCTCAGCATAGATAAAATGTTTCTTATCTCTCAATACAGACGAAACTCTCTCTCTCTCTCTCTCTCTCTCTCTCTCTCTCTCTCTCAGCATAGATAAAATGGTTCTTCTCTCAATACAGACTAAATTCTCTCTCTCTCTCTCTCCGAATAAACAGAAATACTCCCTATTATTCTCAGCCACAAATGAGCTCCCCTTCCTCCATGACGGTGACGGCCGATAAGAGGTTAATATTATTAGAGGGTCGTCCACTTGGGCAAATTCGATTTGGAGGGTAATCTGCGTAATTTGCCTTTATTAGTGAGTTGGTCCGAAGAATTTGCGCACCTAGTTAATTCGTGAAGGCATATTAGCCTCTATTAAAAGCAGATATGCAGATTATATATATATATATATATAATATATATATATATATATATAGATATATATATATAGATTTATATATATATATATAATATATATATTATATATATAGTATAGATATATAGATATATATATATATATAGATATATATATATATATATAGATATATATATATATATAGTATATATCATATATATATACATATATATATATATATATATATAATATATATATATATAATATATATATATATATACTATATATATATATATATTATGTGGATATCATAACTAATTTTTCCCGTGCTTATCTAGTAACTTAACTCTGTATGTACTGTATTTAGTTTCATGGTTTAGATATGTCCATAATAACACATCAGTACAATGCAACGTATATCTTTTCGAACATACATCTTTTTAATCTCTTGACTCGTCACAATTACCATAATTATTAATCAATCAACAATAACTCTGCATATTAAATATTATTCCTCACAAATACATTATTGTTTTCTCTCTGCATAATTAGAAGCCAACGTTAAACAAATATGATTCCAAATATACTGTCAGCTCGAGCAAACAAGAGCGATTTGTCGGGTTATAAAGAAAATTGTGCATTATGATAACATGAGAACTTTTTGGAATTGCTTAACTTTGAAATGAATAATTTTTACAAATAAATGTTCGACGACAAGTCAACTTAAGATTACACCAGGGCTTCTGCTACTATATCCATGACATTATATGAAACTGTAGATGAAGAAAAACCAGTCCACTAAGTTGTTCTACATTTATTTATTGGGTAGTTTAGTAGGAGACACGTCGTTCCCCCACTTTGGAACTGTTGTATTATCAATTCCAAAATCATATCCTCTTAAGTGTGTCTATCTAACTGAGAATTCTGAGAAGACTATGAATATGAACAATAACAGTATAACTCCACATCAAGTGTAGGGTTATAAATATAAGAATCATATTTTAGAATGATAAAAATAATCGCCATTATGATAAACTATTAGTAATGCTGACAACTGCACTTTTATTACTATTATTATCATATGCATACACTAGTATAAGTATCGACTTTTCCCATTCATTTTATTAATGGTTACAAACGTTACATTTTGGATAAAGTTATACAGGCCACTTGAAAAAAGTAAAAACATCCAAGCTTCTCCCTTGTCTACAGACTACATGCCAAAACATCCTTTTCCGAGGTAAGCAAGCTAATGTCCCTATCTAGCCTAGAACTAAAGGACATAATTAAAAAGTTTTAAGAAAGTAAAGAAACAAAGTGATTCATTCATCCCTGGGGCAATGGATCTACTTTGCTTGCTTGCTTGCTTGTTTCTTTCTCTCTCTCTCTCTCTCTCTCTCTCCTCTCTCATACACGTAGGCAAAAACAACAGTGGATAAATGGCATGAGCGTTGAGGATAATTATTACAAGCCTGCAGGTAGTAATTAATCCCTATTGCTGCTTGCGTTTTATCATGAGAGAGAGAGAGAGAGAGAGAGAGAGAGAGAGAGAGAGAGAGAGAGAGAGAGAGAGAGGAAAAAATAACCGCCACCTGCATAAGTTAACCATACCAGATCACTAATCCACACCCAACTCCACCGTAACCCAATCCCCGGGGCTACCACCCACCCCCCCCCCCCCCCCTCGCCCCCTCCCATCCACTGTGCTGGTGAAGCGTCTCCTTGTGAACAGGTCCCCTTGAAAAACAATAGCCCACCCTGATGGCGCGAATTGTGTCCGGCGATTGGTGAATTTGGCGCCGCGACATGAGCGCATTGAATATGGATCGGAGCAAAACAGATGAAACGGGAGCGAACGTTTAATTTCTCAGCGCCCCGGATTTTGTCAGGTTGAAGAGTCGACATCGCCTGGCCGGAATGAGTTCTCCTCGAGGGAATTTGTTGGTCTCTA
>NC_087209.1:10925500-10928000 GCF_015104395.2 Macrobrachium nipponense | reverse complement strand
TGGGAAAACATATGGCTCGAGGAAGTCAAGGAAGAAGAAACAGGGAGAATAAAACAAAGGTTCACAGAGATCACGACAGACTCAGTCAGACAACAACTAAAGAAAATGCCAAACTGGAAAGCCCCAGGTCCCGATGAAGTCCATGGATACTGGCTCAAAAACTTCAAGACCCTACACCCACGAATAGCAGAACAACTCCAGCATTATATCTCAAATCACCATGCACCCAAATGGATGACCACAGAAGAAAACAATCCTTAGTACAAAAAGACAAGAGTAAGGGAAATATAGCCAGTAACTACAGGCCTATCACCTACCTACCAATAATGTGGAAGTTACTAACAGGTATCATCAGTGAAAGGCTATACAACTACCTAGAGGAGGCAAACACCATCCCCCACCAACAGAAAGACTGCAAAAGGTAGTGTAGGGGCACAAAAGACCAGCTCCTGATAGACAAAATGGTAATGAAGAACAGTAGGAGAAGGAAAACCAACCTAAATATGGCATGTATAGACTATAAGAAAGCCCATGATACCACACACATGGCTAATAGAATGCCTGAAAATATATGGGACAGAGGAAAACACCATCAGCTTCCTCAAAATTACAATGCACAACTGGAATACAATACTTACAAGCTCTGGAAAAAGACTAGCAGAGGTTAATATCAGGAGAGGGATCTTTCAGGGCGACTCACTGTCCCCACTACTCTTCATAGTAGCCATGATTCCCATGACAAAAGTACTACAGAAGATGGATGACGGGTACCAACTCAAGAAAAGAGGCAACAGAATCAACCATCTGATGTTCATGGACAACATCAAGTTGTATGGTAAGAGCATCAAGGAAATAGATACCCTAATCCAGACTGTAATGATTGTATCTAGGGACATCAGGATGGAGTTTGGAATAGAAAAATGCGCCTTAGTCAACATACAAAAAGGCAAAGTAACGAGAACTGAAGAGATAAAGCTACCAGATGGGAGCAACATCAAACACATAGATGAGACGGGATACAAATACCTGGGAATAATGGAAGGAGGGGATATAAAACACCAAGAGATGAAGGACACGATCAGGAAAGAATATATGCAAAGACTCAAGGCGATACTCAAGTCAAAACTCAACGCTGGAAATATGATAAAAACCATAAACACATGGGCAGTGCCAGTAATCAGTTACAGCGCAGGAATAGTGGAATGGACGAAGGCAGAACTCCGCAGTATAGATCAGAAAACCATGAAACATATGACAATACACAAAGCACTACACCCAAGAGCAAATACGGACAGACTATACATAACACGAAAGGAAGGAGGGAGAGGACTACCAAGTATAGAGAACTGCGTCAACATTGACAACAGAGCACTGGGGCAATATCTCAAAACCAGTGAAGACGAGTGGCTAAAGAGTGCATGGGAAGAAGCACTAATAAAAGTAGACGAAGACCCAGAAATATACAGAGATAGGAGAATGACAAACAGAACAGAGGACTGGCACAACAAACCAATGCACGGACAATACATGAGACAGACTAAAGAACTAGCCAGCGATGACACATGGCAATGGCTACAGAGGGGAGAGCTCAAGAAGGAAACTGAAGGAATGAAAACAGCGGCACAAGATCAGGTCCTAAGAACCAGATATGTTCAAAGAACGATAGACGGAAATAACATCTCTCCCATATGTAGGAAGTGCAATACGAAAAATGAAATCATAAACCACATAGCAAGCGAATGCCCGGCACTTGCACAGAACCAGTACAAAAAGAGGCATGATTCAGTGGCAAAAGCCCTCCACTGGAGCCTGTGCAAGAAACATCAGTTACCTTGCAGTAATAAGTGGTACGAGCACCAACCTGAGGGAGTGATAGAAAACGAACAGGCAAAGATCCTCTGAGACTATGGTATCAGAACAGATAGGGTGATACGTGCAAATAGACCAGACGTGACGTTGATTGACAAAGTCAAGAAGAAAGTATCACTCATTGATGTCGCAATACCATGGGACACCAGAGTTGAAGAGAAAGAGAGGGAAAAAATTGATAAGGATCAAGATCTGAAAATAGAAATAAGAAGATATGGGATATGCCAGTGGAAATTGTACCCATAATCATAGGAACACTAGGCACGATCCCAAGATCCCTGAAAAGGAATCTAGAAAAACTAGAGGCTGAAGTAACTCCAGGACTCGTGCAGAAGAGTGTGATCCTAGAAACGGCGCAAATAGTAAGAAAAGTGATGGACTCCTAAGGAGGCAGGATGCAACCCGGAACCCCACACTATAAAGACCACCCAGTCGAATAGGAGGACTGTGATAGAGCAAAAAAAAAAAAAAAAAAAACATAATAATAATAATAATATAATAACAACAATAATAATGTTGGCTACATACGTTTCTTCAGTAACTTAAAGATCACATTGACAATTCTGACAACATACCTTTTTCTCTCCTCATTTTTGCAGTCTAATGACGAATTATATAAACCCCACGAGGC
>NC_087209.1:10916769-10925000 GCF_015104395.2 Macrobrachium nipponense | reverse complement strand
CGCCAGACACATGCATTTGGAAGACGCGAATAATCTCTGTCGCAATCCAGAAAATCGTGGAGAGTGCCGGAATCTAAAACCGGGTTGGCTGTCAGATACTCTTGCCCATTATTCCTCGGTTTGGTTGTCTCCGGTGTTTTATTCATCTCCTTTCCAGAGATTTCAATGGAGATGAAGTCTGTTAAATGTCTTCGTCCTTATAGCGGAGGCCGTACCTTTTTATTCCACTTTTCTATCTCAATAGTTTCCATTTAAAAATAAAGGCAAACACGACTATTCTCGCCACTTCACTAAAGAGAAATGCCTTATTTATATTTTTAGGCTCGATTTAAAATAAGTTACAAAATAAACAGTCAAGAAGGTATGACCTTGTGTACCTTATCATTTACTATAACATAAAAATACGATTAAGTGAATATCGAATTCATAAACTGACTGATACTGGAGATTCAAAATGAACTGACTAACAGTGGACATTCAAATCATTATTAAGAAGTAAAACTGAAAATGAAACTCTAGTAATGGACAAATACATCGACAAAAGTTCAAACAAAAAAATAAACCTATTATTGTAGAAAAGTAAAAACATAAACGCCTTAAGCAAAGCAATCAAGGCAGAGGAAAATACTATTAAAATTACACTGTACTGATGAATCAATGAAAATACGGTTCACTGAGCTTATAATGGTGAAACTACCAATTTTTCCAGGTATTTAACCTTAGTTTGACATCCTGATATTCATTATTATTTTCTGACACTGTCACTCACAATCTTAACACTATAATGTGCTTGTTTTTACACGCAGAGTTAATCAGATTCAGCCAGCATTTTCTTCATTTCTTAAAATTTTCGAGAAATGGAAAATCTTGAAAACAAAATCGTATCATGTAACAACGTACCCAAAGATGTTATTTATTTGCTGTCAAATAGCACAATTAGAATTATTTATTTGTTAGCAAATAGCACAATTAGAATTATTTATTTGTTAGCAAATAGCACAATTAGAATTATTTATTTGTTAGCAAATAGCACAATTACAATTATTTATTTGCTATCAAATAACACAATTAGAACTATTCATTTGCTATCAAATAGCACAATTAGAATTATTCATTTGATATCAAATAGCACAATTAGAATTATCTATTTGCTATCAAATAGTACAATTAGACTTATTCTGAAACTATCAGAACTAAAATCAAGCCACTGTGTTATGCCAAATCTAATGTTTATCAGATACCTTCGCTTCTACGGACAAAACTGCAAGAACATTGGGAACGAATACCTTGACTTATATCATTTTTATGGTCGTAATTCAAATGTCTTATTGTTTAACATTATTGTAGTTTCCAGGAGCTAAGCAGTAGTATATACTTTTTAATTATTTCTCGAAAAAGCATTATTACTTCAGTTACAGATGACATATCATAAATTATCTGTTTTTTTAAAGTGAAGTGAAGTAACTATGTGAAGGATTGTCCACTGGAAAATCGCCTTTGAAAGAGATTTAATTTCCCTCAAACAGGACATTAAAACTTTGTTCTCACCTACTCAAAAGGAACTAGAAAAATGAAAAAAAAAACAAAAAAATAAAACTCACCATAAAGAGCCTGAAATGTATCCGAGGGGTAAAGAGCCGAAGTGAATAAAATAAATCTTGCGAAATAAAAAAAATGTTCTCTATCTTTGAGAGTTCTGTCTAAGTAATCTCCTTGATGGAAGCAGGCTGCTGCTGCTTCTTCTTCTTCTTGCATGTGCGTCATTTATTCTTTTTCTCTCTCTATTCTGAGTGAATTTTTGTCACATTCTCTCTCTCTCTCTCTCTGTCTCTCTCTCTCTCTCTCTCTCTCTCTCTCTCTCTCTCTCTAGGGGCGTGTGAAGTATCTGAAGCCCTTTTACTTCCAGTTCGATCCAGAGAGAGAGAGAGAGAGAGAGAGAGAGAGAGAGAGAGAGAGAGAGAGAGAGAGACATTAGGGTTTGCAAACCATGTACGACACTGCATTTAACAATCAGTGAAGCACATGATAGCTTACTTTTTTTATTATTATATATTATCTTTGTCTGTCGACAGGCATTGTGGTTTTTCATGTCTGAACATATTATAACCTAGAATATTCATCTTCTGTAAGACTACAGAAAGATAAAGTCTTCTTACATTTTCTTTCTGTCATAAAAAATAGAGCAATGTACTTTTTTCACATATTAGCAGATAAAAGAAGACAGGGACAGATAATTTAGGCCAAAGGCCAAGCCCCGGGAATTAAATCACTAAAAATGTTTTGAAAGGTGTAACAGGAGGAAAGACTCAAAGCAGTTGCACTATGAAAACAATTGTTAGGAGAGAGTGGAAACTCACATGAAAAAAATATATATGAACGAAGGTACGTTGAAAGGAACCAGCAAATAAAGAACTCTTTTACCTGACTTTCATACTGCGGACAAAATTAATCTACCTGTCTAGGTGTGAGGAGTAAAAATCAAATAAATAATACAGTCCAGCTATATGATAATGTAGCCCCAATTTGTCATTATTATCCTCATTATAACCAATTTTATTATTCATACTAAGCGTAGCCCAAAATTTGTCATTCCTTATTATAACCAATATTATTATCCCTCCTAAGCCTCCCAACTTATCCCTGTGCTCCTTACATGTGAATACCACTTCCTTATCTCCGTCCCTGTGTTGGAACGCCTTGTTATTCAACTCTAAGTCCAAAGTGTCACACGTCCCTCCTCTCGAATAAGACGCTTTGAGATCCTCACGTCCATAGGATCAAGGATTCCAACTTGCCTGTTGCTTGTTCAAACGGAAGGAGTGAAGTGGCGCGGGAAAACTTGAACACCAAATGTGTATCTCTCTCTCTCTCTCTCTCTCTCTCTCTCTCTCTCTCTCTCTCTCTCTCTCTCTCTCTCTCTCTCTCAGAACCTCAACCTCACGAGGTGTTTGCCTTTCGATCTCCCTTAACCTCATTCATTATAATTCAATCTCAGTGTATCATATTCCCTCTCCCACTTCCATTTATTTAGGTTCATCTAAAGTTCACAACTCAAACTCACTGTTATTCCTACAAACAAGGCTTACACCTACGTACTTATAGTTTACAAAAAGTAAAATTCCAAGCGGGTGCTTTGCGTACACAATTAATATTCATGAAGTGAATATGCTTTTATTGGTATGCCGTGGTTTTTTTGCCATTTTACACCACAGACTATACACAGATGATAATTAGAAACACCAGATACTGATTTGAAACACCACGTAATTTGAAAGACCACATAATTTGAAAAAATGATATTGTTAGTATACAATAAAGTTTTTGTACATACTTACCCCGGCAGATATATACTTAGCTATAGTCTCTGACGTCCCGACAGAATTCAAAACTCGCGGCACACGCGACAGGTAGGTCGGTGACCAGCCCACTCCCGCCGCTGGGTGCGGGAATAGGAACCATTCCCGTTTCTAACCAGAATTTTTTCTCTTCCACCTGTCTCCTGAGGGGAGGCTGGGCGGGCCATTAATCGTATATATCTGCCGGGTAAGTATGTACAAAACTTTATTGTATACTAACAATATCATTTTTGTACATGCAACTTCCCCGGCAGATATATACTTAGCTGATTGACACCCTTGGTGGAGGGCAAGAGACAGTTACATACTAATTATTTATGAATATAAAAACAGGGAAACAACATACGTTGTAGGTATATTAACAAAAACAACCTTGTTTCCTACCTGATATGGAAGCAGACTTCATTGATACTATCTATGAGTCTGCTTGCCATCAGAGTTCCAGAGAGGATGAACCTGTGACTGATAACCTTTCGGATCATACCAATGGGGGCTTACCCGCTTACATGGCAGAGCCTTTTCTTGATCGTACCAATGGGGGCTGACCCACTTACATGGCAGAACCTTGACCTGTATCATACCAACGGGGGTGGGCTAAACCCTCTTACATGATAGAGCTTTAGGTATTTAAGACAATACAAGGAGCATAACGACCAATCCCGATCACTTGACCACACTAACATGTTAGCACTACGATTTGACAGGGGTCAACTCCTGCACCCTCTTTCAATCGACCAATAAAATGCACCAAACACCATTAAAAACCCTAACCTAATAAAACTAAAAAGGATTGGGTTCAGCTCCCTGTCCCAGCAACGAATCCGCAGATACGTACGCTCCTAGAGTAAAGCACTTGTCGTACGTCACTTGAATGTCTCTCAAGTAATGGATGCAAAGACCGAATTGCATCTCCAAAAGGTTGACTCCACTAGAGTCTGTATCGACAAGTTCTTGTGGAATGCCAAAGAGGTAGCGACTGCTCTTACCTCGTGAGCTTTAACTCTAAGGAGGTCCAGTTGTTCTTCTTTACACGCTAAATGGGCTTCCTTGATTACATCTCTGATGAAGAACGCCTGAGCATTTTTAGAGATCTGTCTTCTGGGATCTCTAACTGAGCACCATAAACTTTCCTTACTCCCCTTTAGTTCGTTCTTCCTTTCTAAGTAGAACTTAAGGCTTCTCACTAGGCAAAGAGCCTTTCTCGCTCTGTACCTACTAGAGACGAAAGTCCTTTTACCTCGAATGTTCGAGGCCAAGGTTTCGAAGGGTTTTCATTCTTCGCCAAAAACATCGGTTTGAAGGAACAGAACGCCGAGTCGTTCCTGAAGCCAACATTATGTTCTAAGGCTTGTAGTTCGCTTACTCTTTTCGCTGAAGCTAGCGCGACCAAGAATAAAGACTTCCTTGTCAGATCTCTGAACGTAGCCTTACAGGGAGGTTCGAATTTGAGGTCATTAAGTATTTTAGGACCACATCTAAGTTCCAACTAGGTGCTCTAATCCCTCTGTTCTTTGACGTCTCGAAGGATTTTATCAGGTCATGCAAATCTTTGTCTTCCCCAATATTAAGGCCTCTATGCCTGAAGACTGAAGATAGCATACTTTTATAGCCTTAATTGTAGAGACTACTAAATTACATTTCTCCTTCAAGTAAAGGAGGAAATCAGCTATATCTGTCACAGAGGTACTGGAAGAGGATATCTTCTGAGCTCTACACCATCTGCGAAACACATCCCACCTTCGACTGGTAGACTCGAATAGTAGATGGTCTTCTAGCTCTTGCGATCGCTTTCGCAACTTCTCGAGAAAAAGCCTCTCGTTCTGACAAGTCCTTCGATAGTCTGAAAGGCAAGTCAGAGCGAGAGCGGGCAGGTTTTTGTGATACCTGTCGAAGTGGGGTTGTCTGAGAAGATCGCTCCTGCTTGGGAGAGATCTCGGAAAGTCTACTATCCATCCCAGTACCTCTGTGTACCAGTTTTGCGCTGGCCAGAACGGGGCTATGAGGGTCAGTTTGGCTCCCTCTGCTGCTGCAAACTTCCTTACTACTTCCGATAAATATTTTGAACTGGAGGAAAAGCATACCCGTCTATTCCGGACCAATCGAGGAGAAGGGCGTCCACCGAAATCGCCTTGGGTCGGCGATCGGGGGAGCAGTAACTTTCCAGCTTTCCTACCGTTGTTCCAATGGGTGGCAAAAGATCTATATTTGATCTCCCCCAGAGGTTCCATAGTCTGTTTGCATACCTCCTGATGCAACATCCATTCTGTAGGCAGTACTTGGTCTCTCCTGCTCATAAGGTCGGCTCTTACATTTTTGTTTGTCCCCTTGAATGAATCTCGTCCGGAGAGTGATTCTTCCTCTCTTCTGCCCAAAGCAGTAGTTCTCTTGCTTTCTTGTAAGGGAGAACGAGTGCGTCCCTCCTTGCTTCTTGATGTAAGCTAGGGCTGTTGTGTGTCCGAATTGATCTGCAGGACTGAACCTGAGATCTGAGCCTCGAAGGTGTATGAGAGTCAGGTGAATCGCTGCTAATTCCTTCATATTGATGTGCCAGGACACCTGTTCTCCCCTCCCTCCAGGTGCCTGACACTTCTCTCGTCCCTAAGAGTGGCTCCCCACCCCGCATCTGAGGCGTCGGAATACAACACTAGCCGAGGGTTCGGAACGTGAAGGGATACTCCTTCGTTGATCCTGCACAGATTCATCCACCAACGCAGGTTCCTCCTTTATTTTCCTTCGTGATCTGGAAGGAATCGGACAGATTGAGATTTCTGATCCCAATTGTTCTCTTAGATAGAACTGTAACGGCCTTAGGTGAAGCCTTCCTAGAGAAATGAACTGTTCCACGAGGAAAGGGTCCCAGAAGACTCATCCATTCCCTCGCGGAACATTGTTCTTTCTCTAGGAAGGTTGCTACTTTTCCAAGCAGCGGTTCTGTCTTTCCTGTGATGGAAAAACACATGAAAACCCCGAGAATCCATCCGAATCCCAGATAAACAATGTTCTGCTGGGGAATCATCTGGGATTTCTCGAGGTTTACCACAGTCCCAAGGACTGTGTTAACTCCAGTGTCAGTTTTAAGTCCTCCAGACATCTGACTCGCGACTGTGCTCGTATCAGCCAGTCGTCTAGATACAAGGATATTCGAATCCCTTCGAGATGAAGCCAGTGAGCCACATTTTTCATTAGTCCCGTGAATACTTGGGGGCTGTTGATAGTCCGAAGCATAGGGCCCGAAATTGAAATACTCTTCCTTGAGCCATAAATCTGAGGTATTTCCTGGAAGACGGGTGTATTGCACGTGGAAATAAGCATCCTGCAGGGGGTCCAGGATACCATCCAGTCCCCTGGACGCAGGGCTGCTACACGAGGCTGTCGTCTCCATTGTGAACTTCCTCTTTGCTACGAACACATTCAGGGCGCTCACGTCCAGAACTGGCCTCCAACCTCCTGAGCTTTTCGGAACCAAGAACAAGGCGATTGTAAAACCCCCTGGGAAGAGAGATCTTTTACTTCCTCTATGGCTTCCTTGTAAAGCATCTGCTCCACGAGATGTAGAAGGCTTGTTTTCTTGACAGAATCCATTGTAGTTTGGCTGTTAACTCCCTTGGAGTTGTAGTTAGGGATGTTTTTTCCCTGAAGGGGATTAAATATCCTTTCTTTATGATGGATAGGGACCAGGCGTCGGCACCTTTCAGTGCCCAAGGTTCGTAAAGTTTAGAAGCCTCGGCACCCACTTTTGTCTGGAGGACCACAGTCTCACTGGGTCTTGACGAACGGCCTTCGAGAAGACCTTCCTCTCTTCTCCGGTCGTCTACTTCTAAGAGAAAGATCTTGGTGCAGACCTTCCCCGAAAGGGCTGCTGGAAGGGAACTTTCTCCTTTTTTGCAACCTGAACAGCAGGTTTTAGCCTTTTAGCTGACCTGGGTCCAGCAAGGTCCTGTGTGGCCTTTTCTGATAAAGTCTTTGAAATGTCCCTCACTATTTCCTGAGGAAAAAGGTGAATAGAGAGGGCGCGTAAAAAATCAAAAAGGGAGGATCTCTGCAGGGAGGAAAGAAACAGATTTTCGTTAAGAAGGAGCTAAACACTTCCACTTCATTGGAGCCATCCATAACCGCCTTGTCTAGGCAGGTTAATACACTGCCCAACTCTTCCATGGTAACGAAGTCTGGTTCTTGAGACTTCTTGGCTAAAGCTCCCAAAGCCCAGTCCATAAAGTTAAACGACTTCGAGAGTCTTAAACGAGGCCCTTGATGAGATGATCAACCTCACACATTCCCCAAGAGGCTTTTGCAGAGTGCAGAGAGCGTCGTCTAGACACATCCTACAAGAGCGGAAAAGTCCGCATCAGAGGACGAAGGGAGTCCAGGGCCCATTGGCTCCTTGGTGTCATACCACATACCTGGTTTCCCTGTCAGCTTAGAGGGAGGACAAGAAAACTACTGTCTTCCCCGCTTCCTTCTTAGATCTGAGCCAGCTCTCGAGACTCTTCAGAGACTTTCTCATAGAAAGAGTAGGGGTCATCCTAACGAAGGAGGATGGCCTTCGACATTTTCGTACTGTATAATAAAGATCCCGGAGAAGGGGGATCCGACTGGCGTAGCGAGTCTCCAAACACCTGCAGCAAAAGAGAAGCAAGTCTCTTATAGTCCGAAACTCCTGCATCTTTGGATATCTCTTCATCCGAAACTTCTTCCAAAAGCGATGCAGGAGAAGAGGGCTTTGCCTTTTCAGGAGACCGATCCGTCGAAGAAGCCTTTTGTTCTTTCGTCCTATTCCTATCCTCCTTCCTGCACGAGTCCTGGAAGTTTCCCTATACTCGGGCTTCTGCTCTGCTCCTTGCGTCTGCTAGGAGAGGCGCTTGGCGTCCTGAATCA
>NC_087209.1:10891769-10906769 GCF_015104395.2 Macrobrachium nipponense | reverse complement strand
CACGGCATTGGTGGCTGCATTGACACTGCTAATGATGTCATTGGCTTCTTCTTTTATTTCGTCTGTGGGGTTTTTTTAGTAAGCGCTCGAACTTAGTACTGTCAGACAAGATGGCATCCAACTTCTGGTGGTACTCCGCTGTCTTGATCAGGACGAAGGCTGCTGTTTTGTCTGCACGGCGCACAGTTATGTCGGTTTTTCGA
The DNA here is from genome assembly GCF_015104395.2 of Macrobrachium nipponense. Lineage (NCBI taxonomy): Eukaryota > Metazoa > Arthropoda > Malacostraca > Decapoda > Palaemonidae > Macrobrachium > Macrobrachium nipponense. The sequence continues at coordinate 10,906,566 of NC_087209.1, read as the reverse complement.
CGCAGGGCCTTTGCTGCTTCTTTCATTTCACGGGAGAGGATACCACTATTATATGTGCAGCGTTCCGTGAGGGTGCTTCTGCAAGCAGGAGGGGCTGCAAGGAGTCGGTGATGCGGACGAGATTGCGGCTTTCATATTGTTGTATCGAATCGAGCAGCAACTCGACCTCTAGTCTCTTCTCAAGGGGCTTCGGTTTGGAGATAATATGGCAGTTAAGGCCTAACCGTAGCAGTTCATCCTGGTCCGGGGTAGGTACATAATCTGTTAGATTGATGTATCCTTCTGTCCGTTGCGGCATCCGGAGCTTGCCCCCACCCATTAAGAGAAATGAGTTTCCGAAGTGATAACCCGCAAGCGTTTCTTCATATCCTTGTCTTGAGGTGGGCGAGGCATACTTCTATGTTACGCGGGTAACTCAAGTCTTGTAGATTTGGTAAATCTTCACTTCCGGTTGTCATCGCTCCATGGTTTCATCTTCCTTCTTCATCAGGGTGTTCAGGTTCGATCTCATCTCCTTCGCTGGAGCTCGGACAGACGGCTGCTTCATCGTCCCCCTGGGTTGTCTTGGTCGCTACTCTGCCGTAAGGTTGCCCATTCCTCTCACAGTTTTCACGACCTCTTCTCGCAGGGCACGGCGCTCTTCTGTCTTCGCTCTCAGCTGACGTTGAAGGAGGGATATCCGAAAGCTCCTCGTGTTGTTCTCGTTGCGTGCTGAATGGTCATGCAGACGTATGTTGGTATATATTGGAAGGAGACCCTCTTTCAAACAAGTCTTATTGAAAGATATTGCTGCATCAGCTGCATTCAACTTGTAAATAGTCTTCTCTATTTTTTTAATAATAGCTTTCTCTCTGCTATTACAACTGGCGAGTATTGCACCAATATTACTCATCAGGAGCAGTCAATTTCTGGGATAATTGTTACAAATTTATTTATTTGTTACAGTAAATGAACAAATAGGTCAAAATATAAGTTAATATATTGGCCAACGTTTCTCTCGGTATCATCCGAGTATGATCACGGCAGTGGATCGGAGCAGACTGTTGTTGCTGTCAAGATCTACTCAATATATAGCGGCAGGTCAGCAGGGGTTCAACCGCTAGCTGCGTTTTCATTGGCCGGTAGCGCAATGCGCTCCCGCCATTAGTTGAAGGAAGTTTTCTTCAAGACGCTTCTCGTCGTTGAAGGTCGCGAAGTTGCAGCCTAGCAGACCGTCGAGGCTGGGGCAAGGCTTCCCTGGGCGTTGTGTCACGACGGCTCGCGATGCCATTGGCTGTTGGGCTGCTCGTCTCATCTGGTATTCTTAGATCGGGGGTGTCGCTCAGTCTGGTATTACTTGTATTTATACACATAGGTCTCCTTAAGTTGGTGGGGAGGAAGAGCACTTCCTGCGTCGTATTCAATGAGGGCTTCTCTTGCTGTATGAGGAGTGCCTCGAGGAGTCGCAAGCGTCGCTGGTCAGGAGCCCTCCCTATTATCTTTATATTCTTGATAATACCGTCGTGGGAGATAGCTTCCTGGTGTGCTGTCATGATATGGTTTTTTAATCACTCCTTCTTTCCTTCTTGTACGTGGCAGGAAATCCTCTTGGACAGTTTCATAGAAGTCATACCAATGTAAGAGCCGGGACATCCACGGACGAGGCATAAGAATTGGTAGACTACATTCGACTGTTTCAAGAGGTCTCTTGCTGGGGGGGTCGGGTAGTTCTTCATAATAAGGTCCCGGGTACGTCGATTTTGGTAATAAATTACAAGTTCAAGTTCTTTGTCGGCTTCGGTAGGGGTCACATTCTCTTTGATTATTTTTCTCAAAGCATCTTCGTCCTCACGGTGACGTGCGTGCATTCTTGCTTTGTAATACAGCTTGATCTTCTCATGAGAGTGGGGCTGCGGTCTCTCACTCTCGCCGTACCACCGGTCCAGCGCTGTTCAGACTTCTTTATCAACAAGTCGATTCGGATACCCGTTATTAACGAGCATCTGAGTGACTCGGTCGAGTTCTTTGTGAGTGTCCTGCCAGGAAGAACAGTGAGTAAGGGCCCTCCTAATGTAGGCCCTGACTGTGGTGTTCTTGAACCGTGCAGGGCATTCGCTGTCGCCATTCAGACAAAGCCCTAGGTTTGTTTGCTTTGTATACACGGAGGTCTGAAAGAGGGTCTCCTTCCAATATATACCAACATACGTCTGCATGACCCTTCAGCACGCAACGAGAACAACACGAGGAGCTTTCAGATATCCCTCCTTCAACGTCAGCTGAGAGCGAAGACAGAAGAGCGCCGTGCCCTGTGAGAAGAGGTCGTGAAATTGCGAGAGGAATGGGCAACCTTACGACAGAGATACGAGCAAGACAACCCAGGGACGATGAAGCAGCCGTCTGTTCAGCGCTACAGCGAAGGAGATGAGATCGAACCTGAACCCCCCTGATGAGAAGATGATGAAAACCAGAGCGATGACAACCGGAACGAAGGACTTACCAAATCTACAAAGGACATTGAGTTACCTGCGTAACATTGAAGTATGCCTCGCCCACCTCAAAGACAAGGATATGAAGAAACGCTTGCGGGTTATCACTCGGAAACTCATTTCTCTTAATGGGGGCAAGCTCCGGATTGCCGCAACGGACAGAAAGATACATCAATCTAACAGATTATGAACCTACCCCGAACCAGGATGAACTGCTACGGTTAGGCCTTAACTGCCATATTATCTCCAAACCGAAGCCCCTTGAGAAGAGACTAGAGGTCGAGTTGCTGCTCGATTCGATACAACAATATGAAAGCCGCAATCTCGTCCGCACCACCGACTCCTTGCAGCCCCTCCTGCTTGCAGAAGCCCTCACGGAACGCAGCACATATAATAGTGGTATCCTCTCCCGTGAAATGAAAGAAGCAGCAAAGGACCTGCGTCACGAGAAGACATAACTGTGCGCCGTCCAGACAAAACAGCAGCCTTCGTCCTGATCGAGACAGCGGAGTACCACCAGAAGTTGGATGCCATCTTGTCTGACAGTACTAAGTTCCGAGCGACCTTACTAAAAAACCCCACAGGACGAAATAAAAAAAGAAGCCAATGACATCATTAGCCAGTGTCAATGCAGCCACCAATGCCGTGCACCTCCCGCCCATCATCGGAGATTACAGCCTTGGCTATCTGTACGGCAACGTAAAAACACACAAAAATGGGAACCCTCTCCGCCCCATCATCAGCCAAACACCCGCCCCCACGTATGGACTGGCCAAGCGCCTTAATCAAATTTTGACGCCCTACGTGCCAATGCCGATATAGCCTTCGCTCTTCAACGGAATTCCTTGAAGAAATCCGAGACTCCCCAGGAACAGGCACTATCGCCTCCTTGGACGTAGAATCCCTTTTCACGAACGTTCCCGTTGACGAGACCATCAATATCATTATGGACCGCATCTACAGGGACCCCTCTACACCCCAGCTGAATATCCCAGAAGTATCCCTGCGGACACTCCTCGAGATATGTACGAAGAAGGCCCCATTCTCCACCCATAAAGCCAGATGGTTCCGACAAAAGGACGAGTCGCGATGGGTTCCCCTCTTGGTGTCCTATTCGCCAACTTTTATATGGGCACTGTAAGAGAGAGTTTTCTCTAATATCAGAAAACCCCAAAAATACGCAAGGTACATTGACGATATCTTTGTACAAGCCGAGGATGAGGAAGAGGTTGAAGCTTGTCCGGCGCATGTTCCAGCATTGCAGTTCGCTGAATTATACTGTCGAATTCAGCAACGAAGGCCAGCTCCCCTTTCTCGACGTCCTCGTCTCCAAGACCGACGATGGCCTAAAAACCTCCATGTATACAAAGAAAATAAACCTAGGGCTTTGTCTGAATGGCGACAGCGAATGCCCTGCGCAGTTCAGAACACCACAGTCAGGGCCTACATTCGGAGGGTGGGCCCTTACTCACTGTTCTTCCTGGCAGGACACTCACAAAGAACTCGACCGAGTCACTCAGATGTTCGTACTAAAAACGGGTATCCGAATCGACTTGTTGATAAAGAAGTCCGAACAGCGCTGGACCGGTGGTACGGCGAGAGTGAGAGACCGCAGCCCCACCCCCATGAGAAGATCAAGCTGTATTACAAAGCAAGAATGCACGCACGTCACCGTGAGGACGAAGATGCTTTGAGAAAAATAATCAAAGAGAATGTGACCCCTACCAAAGCCGACAAAGAACTTGATATTGTAATTTATTACCAAAATCGACGTACCCGGGACCCTATTATGAAGAACAACCCGACCCCCCCAGCAAGAGACCTCTTGAAACAGTCGAATGTAGTCTACCAATTCTTATGCCCCGTCCGTGGATGTCCCGCTCTTTACGTTGGTATGACTTCTATGAAACTGTCCAAGAGGATTTCCTGCCACGTACAAGGAGCAATTAAAAACCATATCATGACAGCACACCAGGAAGCTATCTCCCGCGACAGTATTATCAAGAATATAAAGATAATAGGGAGGGCTCCTGACCAGCGACGCTTGCGACTCCTCGAGGCACTCCTCATACAGCAAGAGAAGCCCTCATTGAATGCGACGCAGGAAGTGCTCTTCCTCCCCACCAACTTAAGGAGACCTATGTGTATAAATACAAGTAATACCAGAACCGAGCGACACCCCCGATCTAAGAATACCAGATGAGACTAGCAGCCAGCAGCCAATGGCATCGCGAGCCGTCGTGACACAACGCCCAGGGAAGCCTTGCCCCAGCCTCGACGGTCTGCTAGGCTCAACTTCGCCGACCCCTTCATCGACGAGAACGTCTTGAAGAAAACTTCCTTCAACCAATGGCGGGAGCGCATTGCGCAAACCGGCCAATGGAAAACGCAGCTAGCGGTTGACCCCTCCCCTGCTGACCTGCCGCTATATATTGAGTAGATCTTGACAGCAACAACAGTCTGTCAGTTTGCTGCTCGGCATCCGTGGTAGCAACTCTCCGCTCACACCGCTCCTAGACTCCGCCCACTCCAGCTCAGCTCCGCCCAGACTCCTCCCACCGGCAGCCACCGACCAATCAGAAGCAGCACGAAAACCTACAAACTTCTTTGCAGGATTTCAAGCTTGTGCTTCTCTGCCACCAGCCAATCAGCTTGCTGCAGACTTTCCCTGCTTTTTAGCCCTGCCGACTTTATAGTTGGCGCGCTTAGCAAGGGAAAATAAGATTTGAGAGAGCTCTCTCACTCTTACAAGCAATTTGAAGACTTAATATCACTCCTCCTTTTCTCAAAAAATAACTTTCTCTTATTAACCCTCTTACGCCGGAGCCCTAAAATCAAAACGTCTCCCGTATGCCGGGCCTGGTTTGAGTGAGCGCGGAAGTGGAAAAAATAATTTTTTCAAAAAATTACAGCGCGCGTACTTTTGAAGATTAAGAGTTCATTTTTGGCTCCTTTTTTTGTCATTGCCTGAAGTTTAGAATGCAACCATCAGAAATGAAAAATAATATCATTATCATATGTAAATAATGCGATATATGGTAGCGAAAAAAGAAAAATTCATACATAATTGTATTCAAATCACGCTGTGCAGAAAACGGTCAAAGCTAACCAGTTACTTTTTTTTGCGTTGTATTTTACACTAAATTGCGATCATTTTGATATATAATACATTGTAAAACAATAAAGCACACCGGAAAAAATATTATCACAAAATGATGTACGAATTCGTAACGAGCGGACGTAAAAAAATGTTATTTCAAAAATTCACCGTAATTCTAAATAAATGTTCTAGAGACTTCCAATTTGTTTCAAAATTAAGAAAAATGATTAAATATTACGATACTGTAAGAGTTTTAGATTAGAATTGCAGATTTCGACCATTTCGGACGAGTTAAATTTGACCGAATGTCGAAATTTTAATATATATATTTTTTTATATGGACATATTTCGAAGGTGGAAAAAGCTACAACCTTCAATTATTTTTTATTGTATTTTTCATGAATTTGCGCACATTTTGATATATGAAACTCTATAAAAGGCTAATATGAAAAGGAGCAAATATTAGGATAATGCCATGTACGTATTTCGGAGATTGCGGCCGCGAATCGGCGCGCGGAGTGAAGGTAAATATATATTTCAAAATTCACCATAATCACAATATTGTTTTAGAGACTTCAAATTTGTTTCAAAATGAAGAAAAATGACAGAATATTACTAGGCCGTAAGAGTTTTAGCTTACAATTGCGTTTTTCAACTATTTCGGTAGAGTCAAATTTGACCGAACGTGGTTTTTTTTTCTATATACGTGATTTATATGCAAATATTTCGAAAAAGAGAAAAGCTACAACCTTCATCATTTTTAGTTGTATTCTACATGAAATACGCACATTTTCATATATAAAAACTTATGTAACAGCTAATTTTAAATGGTGCAAACATTTCGACAATAGCATTCTGATTTTTTCGGAAGTTACCGCGCGAACGTAATGTTTTTTTTTCATAAATTCACAATAAATCGAAATATTGTGTGCTAGAGACTTCCAAGTCGTTGCAAAATGAAGGTAAATGATTGAATATTACTAGAATATAAGAGTTTTAGCTTACAATTGCGTTTTTCGACATTTCGGTAGAGTCAAAGTTGACCGAAAGTTGAAATTTTTGCACTTAACGTTTATTTATATGAAAATATTCAAAACTGATAAAAGCTACAACCATGGGTTGTTTTTTGTTGTATTGTGCAGGGGAAATTGCGCACATTTCCATATATAAAACTTTATGTAACGGCAAATTTAAAAAGGGTGCAAACATTAGGACAATCGCACGAAAAAATTTATCGGAAGAGTTATCGCACGAACGTAAGGAAAAAGTTTTTTCATAAATTCACCATAATCGAAAATATTGTGCTAGAGACGTCCAATTTGTTGCAAAATGAAGGCAAATGATTGAATATTACTATAATGTAAGAGTTTTAGCTTACAATTGCGTTTCTCGACCATTTCTGTAGAGTCAAAGTTGACCGAAGGTTGAAATTTTTTGCACTTATCGTTATTTATATGAAAATATTTCAAAACTGATAAAAGCTACAATCATGAGTATTTTTTTAGTTGTATTGTGCATGAAAATTGCGCACATTTTCATATATAATACTTCATGTAAAGGATAATTTAAAATGGTGCAATAATTATGTCAAAGTGACGAAATAATTTCCGAGATGTGTCACTGATACTTTAGTGCGATAAGAAAGAAATTCGCGCTTGCGCGCCTGCGTAGCAGATTGTAAACAAAACAACGCCTTGATCCGTGAACTCCCAGCATCCCCAAGGCGCGTGATACAAAAGTTTTCGGCTGGTAGGCCTATAAGTATTTTTTCGCGAATTTCCCCCCCAAAAAAACTTTTTTGAGCCGACGTAGATACGTCCAATCGGCATACGGGAGACATTTTGACTCGACGTTTAATACGTCCAATCGGCATAAGAGGGTTAACACCGTCCTCTCTTGTGGAACATTTGGTAGCCCTTGAGGTCTAAAAACTCCAACAGAAGCAAGACCAAAGAGACAAATCTTCCTACTGTCGCAATACTATATTGCAAGTAGCACAGGAAACCAATAGGCTGGCGCTTCCAGCCAGATTTCAAGATAACTTAAACAAACATCCAAGCCCTTCAGGCGACATAAACACAACCAATCCACTTATTCACTCACCCCTCACAATATCCTAAATCCACTCCATAGACATGGAACCTTCACCTCTATCATATCACAAGATCACATCATCCATGACGACTCTCAGCCCCCATCACATCCATGACACCGACTAGAAGAAGAAATAGATCAGGTACCAGCTCCCCCTCAGACGAACATGTGACACAGAGACCACGGATTTTCCTCTCCCCCTGATAACTCTCCTGCACACTCAAAAGAACATCCCACCCACAGCTCCTCTCCCTAGACTGCTCTGACACGGAAGACGACCTTTCACAGGACAATGGTGGCTTTACACTTGTACGCAGTAAGAAGAACATGAAGAAATCAACACAAACACGGACACTTTTTTAACTTGCAATCAGACACCGAATTCCCACGACTGAGATTCAAACCAATACAAAAACCAGGAGAAACAGCTTACACCACAATAAAAGCCATTGAAGACAGACACAGGACATCATTTTCAAGGCACGCACCAACCCGAACAGGACAATTCATTCTGATACCTAAAGACAAACATGCCAAAGAAGTACTCAGGAAGGACGGACATTGCAAAGCACTGGACCCAAACGACAGAATACAGAAAGGACTTATATGCAGATACCCAGTAAACCTCCAATCGACCGACCATGAAAGAGCTCTCCCTTGTGTTAGACACCACCCGGTGCACAAACAAAGCAGGAGAACCAACAAGAAAGGTTCTTGTAACTTCCCAGGGAAAGGAAACCTGCCGAAGTAAACATACCAATATGGGGAAAATTCCCCACTGAAGAATTCACCCCTGAACCACTAAGGTGCTTTAGGTGTCAAAGATTTGGACACCATCAGCGAGAATGTGGCTACAAACACATTTGTGGGATTTGTAGTGGCAAACACCCAACACAAGAATGCTTAGATCGTTACAAAAGGAAAGAGAGGACGACAGCAAAATGCCCAAATTGTAAAGGGCAGCATCACGCCTGGCATAAAGGCTGTCCGGAAAGACTAAAGAGGATTTGGCGAATGAAAGGCCAGAACCCCCAGACCACCACCAGAACGTTGCAACAGCAACACAAACCACCCCCACAACACACATCATACCCTCAACACCTACCACAACAAAACCCACCCACACAACAACAACACCCACAACAAACATCACACCTCAGCAACCAACGGAATACAACCCACCTCCACTACAGCAACAACAAACCACAGCAACACAGCACCAAGACCCCAGATATAGGCAGCAGAAACCCCCCACCAATCAAAGACGCAATCCACCTACACAACAACCACAACAAGACCAACAACAGAACACATACCACAGAGACCCCAGACAGACACAAAACCAAGATACAAACAACACGCCCACACCTGCCTCAAACCCCATGTCCTTCTACTCCACATCAACTCGGAAAACACCCCTACTTCCCACCCCACCCAATCACATGAACACACCCCCCACCCCCAACTACACCCGTGACGGTAGTACCAGTGCCGAAAGTCAGCACAACACCGTAGAGCAGACACCAGAGAAAGGCCAACTATCGCATCAGTAAAGAGACTTTAGGAGGGAAATAGAGAAAATTGTGAGGGCAATTTTTCACCAATTGTTTCCAAACCTAAACCTAACAGCTGACCTCAGGAAAACGATTGTAGCACTGACACCTTATTAAGATGGAAGGAAACAATCAACATCAAACACGCCCCCAGAACACTGAAAGACATTTCACATACACCAGTCTGAAAATATTACAATGGAACATAACCATTGCCAACACAAAATATGCCATACTACAATCCAAAGTACTCTCAGAAAGACACGACGTCATCCTGCTCAGGAAACACTAATTAGGGAAAACAACAACTTCACATTCAAAGGATACACAGTTTATAAAAACTCCACATACAGATTCAAATAGAGGGCTGATCACCCTAATAAAAACAACAATTCCCTCGGAAAAAAATAAGAAACATAAACTGTGGTGATGGGATTGAGACACTAAGTGTCCTCATAAGACTAGCAAACACGTCACTCACCATACACAATATCTACAAAGGGCATGAAAAAATCTTTGAAGGAGAGAACCTCTTCAGTGCAGCCTCCAGAGAAAACACCTTCTTTGCAGGAGACTTCAATGCACACCACCCATGCTTACAGTCGAGACAGCACACATGCAGCAGGCAAGACACATACACATCCTAATGGAAGAATTTCCTGACGTTGCACTAATAAATGACACAAATGAAGCAACACACCTACGAGGTGGCAGGCTAGACTTAAGCTTCATAACTGGAAACCTGAAAGAAGACTGCACATGGAGAGTGCACCCAACATTAACCAATGACCATTTTGCAACCGAAATAAAACTAAAGATAATGAAAATTCCCCCACCACCGCCCCCTCCGGCAGGATGGAGACCGGACCTAGCAAACTGGCCAACATTTCAAAACCACATGAACACATGGCAACACAGTACATTCAAAATCCAGCCCTCAACATATGCACGCTCCAACAGGACTTTGTAGAGAGCCTGCACAACGCAGCAAACATTTCCATGCCAAAGAAAGCCTTTAGAACAATGCAACCCCACACACGGACAGTTGGTACTACAACTCTAGAATCAAAGAAATGAACTCAAGAGTAAACAGAATAAGGAAAATATTCAGAAGGAACCCCACCGACGAGTTGCACACGATCCTAAGAGAAGTCGTAAACCACGCAGCCCAAACTGCTAAGGAGGTTAAGCAGGAAACCTGGCTAAAATGGTGCTCAGAAACCACTCGACTGATGCCCATTGCAAAGATGTTCAAGTGGTTCAACAAGGTATCAGGAAAGACCAGGCCAACACAGGCACACCATCCCAACCCTCTAGCTGAAGCAAACAGACTAGCACAACACTTTGCAGACAGAACCAAATCAATTCACCTACCACCAGTCACACGAGAAAGACAAGTGGCACTCAATCCTGAAAGATGGAGAATCATCAATACAGCCTGCAGCAATTCTGATGACACGGACACACCATTCACAATGAAAGAACTTGACAAAGCCCTCCAAAAGGGAACAGACACAGCACAGGAGCAGACATGATTACATATAGCATGTTAAAAAAACATGGGAAACGCAGCAAAAAACAGTGCATCTCCACATAATAAACAGAAACGTACACAGAGCAGATCAGACCCACACAATGGAACCAACAAAACACACAACCAATTCCCAAACCAAAGGAGCCCAACGCCTACAGACCCATTTCTCTCATCAGCTGCACAGAAAAGACGGCAGAGAGAATGGTGTTAAACAGACTGCTGTGGAAAACAGGGCCCTTACACCACCGCTTATATGCCTACAAAGAGGGGATAGGCACACAGGAATGTCTAGCAGATGTGATGGCCACAATAAATAACAAGAAAGCAATCGTTAGTATTTCTCGACCTGGAAAAAGCCTATGAACTTGCAAGTGCAGCTGCTATCCTGCAGCCTTAGCCACAAGAAGCAACCTTCTAGCATGGACCAAAAGATACATGCAAAACAGACAAGCCAGAGTTACCTTTCAAGGAGCAACCTCCGAATTCCTCAGTCTGGAAAATGGAACACCTCAAGGAGGAATACTCAGCCCCCTTCCTCTTCAATATACTAATGGAGAAATTAGCCAACAGCAACTTCCCAATGGAGTTGAAATTTTCATATATGCAGATGATGTGTGCTTGGTCAGCACAGACAGGCATAGAGCCCACCAACACATGCAAATCGCGATAACACAGATTGAAAACAAATGCACAGTCCTAGGACTAAAAATCAACACGACAAAAACCAAGGCAATGGCAATCAAATACAATACAGACCTGAACCCAATACAACTCATGGGAGAACCCATCGAATGGGTAGACAACTTCATGTGCCTAGGAGTCAACATCAACTATACAGCTCTCACCACGCAAAGAAATAGAAACACTTAAACAAAAGATCAAATGCAGACAAAACGCCATGAAAAGAATCACCTCACTAAGGCAGGGAGCCGTATACAATGCCCTCAGAATTTTCTACATACAGACAATAAGATCAACAGTAGAGTATGGGCTGCACCAGTCCTCACTAATTCTCACAAGCAGTGAACAAAAAAGTTTTGAGGTAATCCAAAACAATGCCTTAAGACTCATTACAGGAGCACCAATGTGGACCAACCTATGCATCCTGAGACATGAAACAAAACTACAATCTCTACTCATAGGATAGATCAGAGAAACACATCATCCTGCTAAAAACCTTAAAAAATGACAGAGACTGTCCACTCAAAAAGGAGATCAGGAAATGCATTAATCTCCATGAAGAGCTAGACCCTCCCAAACATATGCTGGAGACCTTCTAGATACACTGAGAAGAGTAGGCATGCAAAATCATGCTGCAGCCATCAGGGAAGACACCCCTTCAGGTGAATACACAGAATCAGCACCTGGAACCAGAACCTTTTAACACAAACTACACAATTCTTCCAGCAAGCAAGGAAGCATGCACCACCCAACAGTTAAAGCAAGCAGCACAAGAAGCAATACAGTTGACAACCGCCACAAAAACATATACTTTGTTACATGGATGGGCAGTAGACCTCAGCGTCCCAGCGGCAGCAGCAGGGGTCTACTCAACAACACTCAAAGGAAGCTGGAGGCTCTCCGACAATGCCTCCACACTACAGACGAGCTGATAGCTATCGCCAAAGCACTAGAAGACTCCAACACAGACTGGGCAACACTACAATACACACCGACTCAAAAGGAGCAATACAAGCCATCACAAAAGGCAAAGCAAAGGAAAATATCAAAATCCTAACGAGCATATGGGCACTGGCAAACTCCATCAAAGCAGAAACAGACAAATACACTCTCAACTGGATCCCGAGCCATGTAGGAATACAAGGAAATGAGGAAGCTGATTCCCTGGCAAAAAGCGGGCTACACATAAACAATGTCAACATCAAAATAAACCTCTCACTAACCCAACTAAAAAAGCATAGCAGCAGCATACTGCCAAACACAGGAGGAAAGCAAAATCAGGAGAGCCATCTTCGGAGGCTCCAAGACTGCAAAATGGTATGCAGACACCACACAACTTCAACCACACAGCATACCGAAGAACATGACACGAGCACTAGCGGTAATAATACACCGTCTAGGTTCGGATACCAATGCACATGGCAAAAAATAGAAAACAACCCTAAACCATGTAAATACTGCGAAACAAATACAGAAGAAACCACTGAAACACTATATATTACACTGCCAGAAACACAAAACAACTAAGACAAGTCATGAAGGAGATCAACAATCAAGTCACTCAAATAACGAGAACAATATCCTAAACAACACCCAACAGCTTACAGGCTTCCTATGCTCCTACCACCACCAAGGTAGGTGCAAAAACACTCCTAAATAGCAGAATCTCTGGGACATCAGTCAAGACCCTCTCACACCCCCTGCCATCCCTATCCACTCACATACAAACCATAAAACACAGAATAACAAAACAATCCACCCAGTGCATGACTGACACAAAGACAGCCAACATCAACCTACATCACCCAACATCCAAAAGCAAAGCCCCGACTCTGACATCCTTCATCACTACCTCACCTCATGCACAGCATTCCTTCAGCCTCATGCATCAACAACACACACTACTTCCCACTCGGAATTGGAACGGAATAAGGAAATGTTTTGTGGACCTCACAAGCTAACTGACTAGCAATCTTTTTCTCAGACTTATACCCTTCCTTCTTCTCATCTGTTGGCCTCTCTGACTTGCCAACACTCACTACTATTGCACTTTTCCTACCACTGAAGGGCACCTTAGGGTTTAAAAAGGTTGGACAACCTTACCCATCAAAAGTTTTCTTTCCAATATACACTCATCAACTCACGCATTATCACCAAATAAAGGACCATATCCTACCATTACCACCTCTCACCTTCCTGAGTTACGGGCTGCTCTGTGAGCAAGAGCCCGTGCTGACACAAGGTCAGCTAAATCAAAAACAACAACAACAACAACAGTCTGCTCGATCACTGCCGTGATCATACTCGGATGATACCGAGAGAAAACGTTGGCCAATATATTAACTTATATTTTGACCTATTTGTTCATTTACTGTAACAAATAAATAAATTTGTAACAATTATCCCAGAAATTGACTGCTCCTGATGAGTAATATCGGCACAATACTCGCCAGTTGTAATAGCAGAGAGAAAGCTATTATTAGAAAAATAGAGAAGACTATTTACAAGTTGAATGCAGCTGATGCAGCAATATCTTTCAATAAGACTTGTTTGAAAGAGGGTCTCCTTCCAAAATAATAATAATAGTATTATTTACTTTTTAACAGCAGTGAAAAAAAATATTAATACATCATGTGTTGGCTACATTCTTTTCTTCAGTAACTTAAAGATCACATTACAATTCTGACATCATAACTTTTTCTCTCCTCATTTTTGCAGTCTAATGACGAATATATAAACCCCACGAGGCATTTTCTCTCGATTTCACGTCAAGAGGAAATGTGATACTGATATTTTTTCGACAGGAAGGGGGACACAAACGAAAAATGATCTGATGAGATGGTGATTTTCTTCAACAAACTCAAGGTATTCTGAGCTACAGGAAAACTCGGAGGGTTTTTACGCAAATTATCTACGGGGACCACCCCTTATTATTATTATTATTATTATTATTATTATTATTATTATTATTATTATTATTATTATTATTATTATATTATTATTCTTATTCTTATTCTTATTCTTATTCTTATTCTTATTCTTATTCTTATTATTATTCTTATAGGTTATAACCAATGTCGATAATAACACTGGCTTCATCTTACTATTCCCAAATAGTGAAACGTGTGAAGGCCAAAAATAAGCAGTTTTACGCTTTTTAACAAGGAAGTTAACAGTTATCCAGAGCTATGAAACAGGGCGATGAAACAATCGACGACACAATAACCCCACAGTTACTTATCTCAGAGCTAGAGGGGCATACCTCCGCATATCAAAAGGTCACGTGACGTCAAGTAATTTTCATAAGACCAATTTTTCATTCTTCCACTTTTTCACAACATTCGCCAAAAAGCAATGCAATTTCCTTTTT
>NC_087209.1:10881769-10886769 GCF_015104395.2 Macrobrachium nipponense | reverse complement strand
TTGCAATAATCAGTTCCATTTAAATTTCTTTTTTTACTGCTTGTAAGAGAAGTTAGAGGAGCGACTACATCTGAAAAATTTTCACAGAAACGGCGGTAGTAGCCAACCATTCCGAGGAATCGTTGAACTTCTCTTTTAGAGGTGGGAGGCCGTATGGCAAGGATATCCTTCACCTTGGCATCTACTGGTGCCACTTCATTGCTTCCCACCACGTATCCAAGGTACTGTATCTTGGCATGTCCAAAGTCACTTTTCTTCAGATTTATTGATAATCGAGCTTTCCTCAATCGCAGCAATACTTCTTTCAAGCACTTCATGTGGTCCGACCATGACTCTGTAAAAATAATAATATCATCTAAGTAAACTGCAACTCCTGGAAGTCCTTCTAGAAGATATCATTCATTGCCCTCTGGAATACTGGTCCTGCATTCTTTAAGCCAAAAGGTAAAACCTTATACTGGAACAATCCATCGGGTGTAACAAATGCAGAATGGGTGGGTTTTGAAGATGGTGATAAAGGAATTTGGTAGTATCCTTTTAGAAGGTCTATACGTGTAACAACTTTAGAAGAACTTACTTGATCAATCAAATCATCCACTCTAGGCAGTGGGTATGCATTTTGTGACTGTCAGTTTATTAATTCCTGTCTATAATCGGTGCAGAGTCGAAACTGAAATGATCCATCGGGTTTTCCTACTAATAAGCACGGCGAAGACCAAGGACTGTCACAACGTTCGGCCAAGTCGTTATCCAGTAGAAACTGAGTTTTTTTTCTCAATATGGCCCTCTTATATGGGGATACTCTATAGGGTGCTTGCTTGTGCATGGCGTTGTTCCCTCTTCAAAATGATCGTATATTCCACCAAAAGATTTGTTTGGGTTGGTACATCTCCACACAGATCTCTGAAAGACTTCAGCAACCTTTCCACATCCTTAGCCTGATGAGAACCTAAATGCATTAGCTTTGCAGAGATATTCATTAAAACTTCAGAATTGGAGAGGTGAGAATCATTACCAATTTTAAAATCATTCTCTGGAACATAACTGAACAATCATTTTTAACGTTTACAACTGCAAGCACTGTGGCTTTACTTTAGAGCTCTTTGACACAAAAAGGCTTTAGTCTATTCACATGAACAAGATGTCTGTCTTCCTTTTACCATTAGTTTCAATTTCATATACATTATTGCAGCGTCTCTCTACTACAGTATATGGGTCCTTCAAAACGACATTCCAAAGACTTCTTAGTGGGATTAAGCATTAAAATTTGATCCCCTGGTTTTAAGTTCTCTTGTTACAGTTTTTAACATCAAACCCTTTTCTTCATACCTTTTTGTGCTTTTAAAAGATTCTGATGTGCAAATACTCGAGCCTCATCTAATTGCTTTTTAAGAGTAACAGCATATTGGTGCAAGTCTTTACCTGATTCTTGGTTTTCAAGCCAGACGTCATATAAAACCTTTAAGGGTCCTCTAACACTCCTACCATAAGTAATTCAGAAGGGGAATATCCCAAACTTTCTTGCCGAGTATTTCTTATGGCGAACAACACAAATGGTAGTCCCTCATCCCACTCCTTCTGATGTTCATGGCTGTACTTTGTCAGAGCCTCCTTAAGCGTCTGGTGAAATCGCTCGAGCGCCCCCTGGTCTTTGCGGATGATAAGCTGTAGATATAGAATGGTGAACCCTCATAGCCAACATAACATCCTGAAAAAGCTTAGATGTAAAAATTGGTACCACGGTCGGTTTGAACCACTTTTTAGGTATGCCATATTGAGTAAAAAACTTGACAAGATGTGGAATAAGATTCTTAGTTGTTATATTCCGTAAAGGAATAGCATCTGGATATCTAATACTAGAACACATTATAGTCAACATGTATTGATGCTGTCTTTTTGTTTTTGGTAGAGGTCCAACGCAGTCAATAATAACTTTTTCAAAAGGAACATTACAGACTACTTGAGGGACCAAAGGCACTGGTTTGGTAGGTGCTTGGTTTGGCTTACCTACTTTTTGACAGGTTATGCAACAATTGCAGAATACCTTCACATCACGCAAAAGGCTAGGCCAATAAAAATATTGCAATATACTGTATGCTGTCTTCTTAATCCCAAGATGAGTAGTAGAGACTTCATGGGCCACCCTCATCACATCATTTTTCAGAGATGCTGGAACCACCAACTGATGTTTAACTTCCCAAGAGGCAGTTGCCACTGCGGTACTTGCTCTATATTTCCTCATTAGCACTCCAGCTTTTAAGTAGTAGCATGTAGATTCTGCCATACTCTCCTTCTCTGTCAATGCATTCTTAAACAAAGGCTGTAAAGAGACATCGTTAATTTGCTCATGTTTCAAATCTGTGACATTAATTTTATATACATCGATTTCATTACATGATGTTGTCAATACATTTCCAACTTTTTCATTACAACCTTCCCTACTCGTAGTATCAAAACTATTCTCCCTATTCACAGTAGGAATATCAGGTTGAACATTTTCATTAAACAAACTATAAAGAGAGTAGTCAAAATCTGTCCCTAAATCTAAACATACTCCATCTCTCACCTTGTCATCCTCAACTGCAGACCTAGCACCACATTCAACAGAATTGAACTGGTCATCAATACTAGGAACAGATTCAGTCAAAACAATACTACGCAGGCCTCTGCTGCGTTCAACTACACAAGATGGAAACAAATCACGTTCCACATCCTCCAACTGCTGAACAGGGCTGACTTCCAAAGGAGTATCACATACCACTGGGTCCGGTCCGGTACCACACGATTACCTGCAACATCATTTCCAACAAGAACATCTACGCCAGGAATCGGAAGAGACTCGACAATACCCACAATGATATCACCCTTGAATATGCCACAATCCAAATGCACTCTAGCCCGAGGCAAAGAAGTCAAACCACCTATGCTCCTAACTATTACTTTATCATTGGTAAGACAGTCTTCTAACCCAGGTACTGCCCCTCTAACAACTAAACTCTGCGATGAACCGGTGTCCCGCATTAACTTTACAACAACACCCTTACTATGTTCATCACCAGCAACCAAAATGCCGTCAAAGCAGAATGGTTTGAAACCATCCAAACACCACCAGCTGACTCAGCATTATATACACAACAAGAGAAATTAGATTCCTCTCCTTTACTCTTTCTTTCATTCTTCCTAGAATGTTTGGGACATCTAGCTTTCACATGACCGACCTCACCACACGAATAACAAGTTACACTTGAACTAGCACCAGAGCCAAGAGATTTAACAGACAATTTATAAGGACTTGTTGGTGGTGAGTTTTGAGGTGACTTACTTGGTGTCTTCCTGGATTGGTTACCTGGTTTGCGAGGTCTTAATAACCTAAAATTCTCAGCAAGTACAGTTGCTCTTTGAAGAGTAGTTACTTCTTTCTCAAATAAATACCTCTGCGTATCAGTGGGGGTGTATACCTCTTATAAATTGTTCTACTAATATTAGTTCTCTAATATTCATCCATGCTCGAAAACACCAGCAGACTTTAACCATTTATCATGCATACGCACAATATTATGGGAATATTCAACATACGACTGGTTGTCAAATTTACGATATTTGCGGAACTTTAAGCGGTAATATTCCGGGGTGAGTTCGTACACACGCAGACAAGATAGATTCCTTAATAAAATCATAATCTTTACCTTCTTCTAACGTTAAAGCCAGAAAGGCAGACCGACCTTTACCCTTTAAAGCAGGTTGAATAAGAATTGGCCATATTACCTTAGGTAGCTCTAAACTATCTGCCAACTTCTCAAATAAAGCAAAAAATTCATCAGGCGAGTTTTCGTCGAAGGAAGGAATCATCTTTGAATACTTCATTACATTAGTATTACTATCTTTTAACGGAGCTACACCTCCAGTTTCGCGTTTAATTTTGTTCTAACTTTAACTTATATTCACGCTCTTCCCGTTCTAACCGCTCTTTTCGGTCTCGTTCTTCACGTTCTGACCTCTCTTTTCGGTCTCGTTCCTCACGCTCTAACCTTTCTTTCCTATCTTTCTCTTTTTCTCTCTCGGCATACTGCAACTCTAACCTCTTTACCTCTAACACCGAACTCATTTCATCACAAAGATCAAACGCTTCTTCAGTTAATATATCAGTATCAACCAATTTATTTATTACAAAATGCTTGACTTGTGATTTACGCCACGTTTTCTTGACATCTCGAACAAATTCATATTTACGTGCAATAGATAACCAGTCCTCTTTACGTATCATATGCGAACGCAAATAACCAACAGAGGGTTGACTAACAAATTCATTTAAATCAAAGGGCTCCATAATTACAATAAACTTTACTATTCAAAACAAGATTTAAATATTAAACTTTACCCTTCACTTAACCTTAAAGTAATTTGGCCGCAAAAAATCAATAATACAGAACAGCCGTTAATAGTCAACTACCATGAAGACAACTACGTTTCACACCACTTCGCTCGAACAATACATTTAAAAAATACGCATATATTCGAGAATAGAGGCAATTAGGAAAATTGCTGTACACACACAACGTGTAGAATATCCCGGTCAGGCCCCCATTTGTTATGATTCATATTAATATTTTTTAGATTTCAAGTAGCACTTTATAGATCATAACAATGTTCTTAGTGATATTTAAGTTAGTGCTATTTTACCAGGTTCAATTTTAAAGTTTATAATTTAAAAGGGAAAATATATTAAATCACTTTTTAACCACTTTTAATTAAAATAGATATTCTACACGTATGTATATAAATATTATATAGAAAAAATGAGAAATAAATAAGTCCACTGGTGTAACGAAACATAAAGATGAACAATTATCTCTTACCGTATGCAAAACACTTATATATCTAAGTAATAATCCAATAACCGTTAATACCCAATCCAGGAAGCACACTGGATAAAGAAAACTTTATTGTCAAAGTAAACAATATTCGGTCATCCAAGGACCATGAAACAAACAAACAATACT
>NC_087209.1:10831769-10876769 GCF_015104395.2 Macrobrachium nipponense | reverse complement strand
TTTTTTTATCTTCTACCTGAATACCAGGAAAGTTTCTCCACTAGCGAAGTGATCTCTGGGAGAAAAAACGGATGTCATTGAAAACAAAAACACAGGTCTAAGGACAAACATAAAGCTATTTACGTACCTTCGTATAGATTCTCAATGAAATTTTAAAATAGAGATAAATGACGAAGTTGAAAAATGTTAGTAATAGGAGCCATTAGGAAATCAAATAAGCCCATATAATTTTTCCCTCAAAACGTCATGCCATAAAAGATCGGACTTGGCGTATCTGCGCAGATTACTGTCGCTTAAACAAGGAAACGACTTCCGATAGTTTCCAGTGCGATGTACCGACGACATCTTATCTCTGTTAGGTTAGAATAAATTTTTTTTCACCAACTTGGACTTACTTAAAAGCTTTTACCAGATACCAATTACCTAAGTGATTGTACCTCATACACCGTTTTTCAGCACACTCAAGGGGACATTATCAATTTTTACGTATGCCTCCGGCTTACGTTGCGCCCCAATTACAATATAGTGTTTGGAAACTTTTAGGGGATACCCTACATGCTTATATGGTTGGTCTTATAATCTTTTCTAAATACCTTAGAAGTACATTCACATAAACTAGAGCTAGTGCTACAGGGACAAAGACAAATAATCTCAGAGTAAAGTATCTAAATGTGAGTTTTTAAAAAAAACCGAACATGTTATCTAGGTTTTATGTGTCTAGTCAAGGTCTTAAAGTAGTCCAAGGTAAGGTGTCGGCTATTCATAACTTTCCGGTACTTATTAACGTAAAAGGGGGATACAGCACTTTTGCGCTGTAGTGGGTATTACAATCGTATGTAAATATGTAACTCTTCAATCATGACAGCTCCTTTAACAGATCTTACGAAGAAGAGCGTAGATTTATTATGGTCTGAAAAGCATCAACAGGCGTTCGATATCTTAAAAGCGAATAATGCAGCTCACCTAACTTAAAAAATCCCTGATTTAAATAAGGAATTTTTTTTTATTGCAACAGACGCCTCAGACCAAGGGAAATAAGAGGGATACTACTTCAGTAATATGATAAACAGTTCTTCCTATAGTTTTTTATTCACGTAAACTAAAGCCCTCTGAAAGTAAATATGCAGTAATAGGCAAGGAAGGGCTAGGTATCTTTAACTCACTAGTACATTTTAAGTTCATAATCTATGGCTAAGCTGATAAAGTCCTTACTGAACATGAGTCCTTTACCGAGTTTTTCAAAGGCTTTAATCACAGTCCCAAACGGAACTCGGTGACAAATGATCATCAGGTCTTTGGAGCCAAGATAAGATATCTACCTGGGAAAGCAAATATCATAGCTGACGCATTATCCCGCAATCCCGCACCATACAGCAAAGAAACCAGTAATTGGACTAAAAGATATAGAAACATCCGTGCCTATTGTTAAAACGTATCTAAACAAGAAAATTCCTTAACCCAAGAGATCGCGAGCATGAATATCTGGGTCGGAGCGCAGAACTGTTACAAACTGAACAAAGCAAAGTGTCAACAGCGATAAGCAAAACAATAAACACCAAACAAATAAACACCAAACAATAAACACTTCGAAACGGAAACAGGGTCAGCGGCTAAGCAAACCAATAAAACACTTCGAGCAGAAACCCTAAAGCAAAAGTATTTTATATTAGTATGTTATCAAGAATAATGTAATCAAATGTAATGTTCTATGTAGGTCTGTGACGAGGAAAACCCGAAGAACACAGCAGATGACTAACGACCGGAGTATAATAATAATCTCATACCAATCGTCATAAACTGGTTGCATTCCGTCATCCAGGGTTCCCTCCTATGTCACGGAAAGCCAAATCCATGTTTTACTGGGCCTACAATGCTTACAGATATAAAAAGCACATAACTGATTGTAACACGTGTCCATGAAAACAAGGGACACACTAAGACACCTGTCAGTTAAGGGCCTATCCTGTGCCAAATCAATCCTTGAAAGAATATACGTAGAATTATTAACAGAATTACGAGTCTGACAGAGGGAATAAACACTTCTTAGTGTTAATAGTTCCTGACACGTTATATAGAAGTAATAGCACTAAAAACAAACACCGCAATTGAGTGCATTAGGAATATTTATGAGTGCTAAATCAGTAAACATGGAATTGTCAACACTAATAATCTGTGACTCGGGTGGTGTAAATCAATAATAATCTCCTTAACACGTTGTGTGAATTTCCTATCCATTAAGAAAAACCAATAATATATTTTATCACCCAGAGTCAATCGGTTTGGTAGAATAACGGATAATTAAATAGGAAGTGTCAATGTCTTACGAGTTACAAACTCGTGATGTTGGATCCGAACTGGATTATAGCGGTTCTCGCGGTTTTAAATACCTTTATTATTTATATCTTGTATCTATAGAATTGATGCCGCAAGTAGCCTTATACGGTACGCCGCTAGAAACACTTTTCCACATATTAATTGCCAACCATTAATTTATCAAATATATATATATATAAATAAATATATAAAATAAAATATGGATACAAGTGGAGTAAATATAATACACTCCGTAAGAAGTCGGAAGGGTTACAAATTATAATACAAAAAGGAATCACGATAAATCAATAAGCAAAAACGTAACCCAAGGTTAATTAAATATCTAAATATATATGCGTAAAGATTTGAACTCTAACTTAACGCTTTAGTAATGACAAATAAGCTAAAAGTTCAAACACATATCCAAAAACCTACTGACATATTGTCTGTCCCGGTAATTTATTTTCGTAGTCAATGAAAAAAAAAAAAATAAATAAATAAATAAAAATAATAATAATAAATAATAAATAAAATAAAATAAAAGAGATTTTAAAGTCAGGAAGTCTAGAAGTGAAAATGTTTATCTATGGAATAATCCTATATGAATCTTATACAGGGCAATAAATAATATATAGAATTTGTATGGAAAACCTTTTCATATAGTTTGAATAAGGAATATTTAATTTAACATAATTACAATTATGCAGTTTTTCCAACATGAAACTAATATATTGTTAAATTTGGTACTGTTTTTTTTCAGACATTCTTCTCATGTGGGTCGAGTATTAAAAAAAAAAAAAAAAATTTATCCTAAAGTCGTATCTCTTACAGCAAGTAACGTAACTCTTAGCTGGCTGAGAGCAATCTCCTGCCAAGTGACGACGTCATCATTGCCGTATCAGCATTTGTTCCTTTAAACCTCAATAATCTGCTTACACAGGCTTCATCTGTGTGTCGTCTCTGCTTGCAAAAGCAGATTGACTGGAGAAAGGAATGCTTAGCCCGAACTTCTCATGGGCAAGGCAGACATGTCTATCGGTGTGCGCAATGCAACTTTAGCTAAGGAGTTGCAATCATTTTAAAATTAATAACAAAATAAGCAAATAGAATTTCTATAACAACAAAATGAATTAATTTTTCTGAACCTCATAGACATTTAGAAGTATCAAGATATATATGTGAAATATTTACTTGCAACATTAGCCTATTACAATTCAAGTAAAACATTCATGGGAAAATGCCACATTTTCTTGAAAAAACCCAAAGTTTATTTAGAAATTAGTTACATAGTGGGTTTTTTTCGTTGCATCTCCTACCTATTAATAAAGTTTTTAAAAAAATTAACCTCAGAGGATGCGCACGAGAAAATTGAATATGAAACTTTTGTTAGGGCACATAGAATCATGATTAATATTCTCTTTGACTCTTATGCTGCCTGGCAATCTTACAAATAGCTCCATTTTCCACTTCTTTGTCTAGTAACTTACTACCAGTAATATCGAATTTTCTTTGAGATTCGTATTGATATCTATTTATTTTTTATAATTATGGATATTTTTACGAGTCATCATAGACCTGGATAGGTTCACTCATTGTTAATGCCATGGATAAAAAGTTTGTACAGCGGACTCTTCTGAATTCCAAAATATCAGCGAATTCATGTGGGTTAAGTCTGGTCTAAATGGCTCTCTCTTCCCTCCCCTGTATTTGGATGTCGTCTGAATTTACTTTGCCCTTGTGACAAGTATAATTTCACTTGCAGGCTGATTAATGGAACCTGGTTACAGTATCCTGCAGTATGAGAGTTTCACATCGCAACTTCAAAAATCGTTCGTCGCAGCGGACGACTACAGTCAAGTAACAACCGCCTACAATGTGAAAGGAATTTCATGGACTTCTTCGACCGACACCGTATCTCGTCGTTAATCTCGTTTTAATGCGGAATGCTCCGGCGGCTGTCGGAATCGACTACAAAAAGGGACATACTTCCGACAATTACGACCCGAAGGATATTCAACTCTACTTTGCTGGCGAAGGACTCGTGCTAGGATGATCTATTCATCGCGAACGTAATCGTGTAGCGTAGGATGCAGAGAATAAGTATGAGCGCAAAATGGAACGTTGGACCCGCCCAGGCAAATTTTCCCCTTTTGTTGTTTTAACCATTGAAAAAGGCCGTTTCAGTGGCTATAGGTGGTTGTCTGGAACTGTGTAATGGACGAAAAGTTGTTCGAACGCTAGTTAAAAGTGAAGTAGTATAACCTCGGTCATGTATCCTATATATATAAAGTATCATGTATCCTATATATAAATGATCATAAATAACAGAATCGAAATATATTTTTGCGTGTACGCACTAGGACTCTATATATAAATGATCATAAATAACGGAATCTAAATATATCTTTGCGTGTACGCAGTAGGAATCTATTTAAAGTGCACATATATTAATCATAATTATATGAATCCATATACATATGTATAAACAAATCAGGTAGCCTATAATCAATCAGTTACCTTTATCTTAACAAATATCCGCAGATATATAACAGTTAGCATAAGATCAACGAATCAATCAGCATAAACATTAATAACTTTATCATTTCATATATGAAATTTTTTATCAGTTAAAATATGATTTTTATCATGTTCAATCTCATTCTATGCAATTATCAGAGTACATTAGTATTTTCTGTAGCATAAGTATTTTAAAGAGATGAAGTGAAAAAACTGTATCATTATATATCACGTGATCACTATTATTTACCAAATATCATTGTTTTATATTTTATTACTTGAATCAATTCATTGTACACAATGAATTTTTATTTACTTATATATATATATATTCACATAGTGTCTGTATCACACTCCTTTAAGTCAATGCAAGTCAAAGTTTGAGTAATATTCAGTAGTTGGTTTTGGTAGCTGACCGAGCTAATGTAAGTGTTTACATAATAAAAATATGGAATGTTAGTCCATATATATAAAAGACCAGATTGCTTGCAGGAATGTGATCAGACTAGAGACGCTAAAGATGGACGTATACAATAAGTATGTAGGCTAAGATAACATGCCGTCATCTGTGGTCATTCATTTGTTTGAAACAGTCCAAGCTCCCTGCTTGAGACAACTACCCCCGACTATGATTCAAACGGCCTACGTGAGTCTGTAGCGTGTCTCATTTGATTGTGTGTTCGTATGTAACTATGTCATCTGATAGTATGTTCATAATGTTCGAACTACTGTCTGTTCCTTCATAACTTGTAACAGAGATGGTAGACGAGGAGAACAGAGTTAGCTATCGTCATTAGAAGACCTGTACCTCTTTACCTAAGCTTTATCATGTAGAGGAATAGGATTAGCCATCATCATTGGCAGAAGCGATCAAGCTATCGTTATTAGAAGACTTGTACAATCATATCTGATCTTCACCATGTAAAACTTCAGAAGAATATATAATTTTTTATACTTAGTGTTTTCTACAAGAACCCTCACCGAACCATGAGTTTAACACATCGTCGTAAAGATAATACCGACTTCGTAAGTGATCTACAAAACCCCAGACACTCCATTGAAGATGGAAGTGCAATACCAACCGACTTAGCGTATAGATTATCGCTAGTCTAACATTACCTCATAGGGCGCCTTATCATACAAGGCACAAGCCCTAATACATATATATAAATCATATATATATAAGTGTGTGTGTGGGTGTATCCTTAACACAGTGATATTGCTATAAAAGTAAATTGTAATAAAATACTCCCCAATCTTTCAAATTAGCTTCAAGCCCTAAATCTCTTTCAGGTTCGAACAACATCATACGAACTTGACTTTACAGATTTCTGGGCTCTTACTCGGAGATAAAAGAACGCGATACATTTATTCTCCCTGGACATTCACCTCAAACTCTGAGACCTTGGTTTTCTCGACCTTCTCGCTCCCGATGATTTATTTGTCTCCTTTCTTTTATCAACCCAAATTAAAAAAGTGGCCAGTCTCTATTTGAAGTTCTCCCCCTTTCTCTCCTTTAATGTAATCCGCAGGAAACTCCGCTTAAGTTTGCCATTTAATAATGTTTCTACTAATAGACGCGACTTACTACACATAAATAAAAGAATACATCATCTTTAACAATTATCTTTCGCCTGATGAATCCAAATTGAATTTCTACAAAGGACCGGTTTCTTCATATATAACGGTACAGTTTTCCTCTCCAATTTTCATCACAAAACCAAGTCATTTCAATCTTTGAGATTTCAGTGTATTGAAAGTCCTGTGAACACCCAACAACCTCATCACTTGCAATATAATTTGCAATGTACTACAGGCATAAGACTCAGCATCTGAAGTTACCTCTCTTCAAATAATTTTAAATTTTCTTGTTATGTACAATTTTTCCTCAGCTACAATATATTTAATTTTTTTTTTGTTATCCCGGTATCCTCTCATCTGTGTCTTAAACCCTTCTCATAAACCTTTCCTTACTTTCAATTTTTGGCATTACATAAATATCAGACAATGGGTTCGAACGGAATGGGTGAAGGAGGTGAGTAAAATAAACAGCAAAATTCCAACCATTTCTGGTCTGCCACAACAAACAGAAATATCGCAAAACCTTTCACGGGGTGCATACTTAACAGTCTCATTAGGCTCCCCACTTACAAATTTGTCTTTTTTACTCTAACTTGCATCATGGAGGTCCTGGCCTTAGGAGATGGAAGCCATAAACGTTCAAGTAAGTTCCTGATTTTTAGCGGTTAGGACACTACACTTCTTGTACCTCATCCCCTTCCTCCAGTAGACCTCTCCTTCGCTCCTACAATTTGGCGGGTATAGATTCTTTCACGTACTTCCTCCACCTTCAACCCAAACTTGTACTTGTATATATTTTTTTTTTTTCGGGCGCGCTAACCATTTTACCACTCCTTTGTATTTCCTTGTTCTTCACTCTCTCAATTCTTCTTATTCCACATTCACAATATATTTTGAAATATTAATGATTTTTCTTCTCTCATTTACATTTCATCATCCACACTTTAATTCCACAAAAATATGTTGGATTCATAACCCCTTCGTGCATTCTAGATTTTAATTCTATTAAGCAGTTTCATTTCTTGTGTGTGTGTGTGTGTGTGTGTGGAGAAAGAGAGAGATGCTGAACCCAGGACACACTTGTCACACACGCACATCCAAACTCGAATGACTTAATACCCTTAACAAGGAACAAAGACCAGATTACACAAAAATTGTTCATTAACGAGACACAAGAAGGGTAATCTGAAATTAATAGCACTCACCAGCTGTGAGAAGCGTTTCGCAAGGGGGAGAAGAGTCACACCTGTTTCTGTGCTAATTAGATGTAATGTATTTTATTCCTGAAGGAAACGGTTAATTTCACTTACGATCTGGTGTACAGACAAAAAAATCAATAAGGTTGCTGCTGTGATTTACAGGTGCTTGAGCTCAGCTAGAGGCAAAGAGGATTGACCTCGCTCTGCAGTTCAAATGATTTATTCTATTTCATCTTTACAACTATCATTAATTATCATACATGGAGTAAAAATCTCCATGGCAGACTACAAATAAGGCTATCAACTTGCTGAGAGAGCTTCCCATATAATATGAAAGAGACATATAAGCTTATAACAAAAGCAATTTTTTTCTTTATAATCGAGTAGTTTTCAAAATTCAAATATTTCTACGCATAAACAAATGACAACTAACAACATTGGAATTGACAAAACTGGAAGAATCTTGATTCACAAGACCAGATCAATTTCCCTCGAGAAGAGACACGATCTCGAAATGCAAATAACTACAACGGAGCCTTCTACTCCTAATGCCTTCCGGAAACACAACCAATCATTCATCTGACTGGCTTGTTAAATCCACATCCATCCAATCACGTAACTGGTTTACAGTCCCAATACCAATCCCTCATACAATTGGCCAGCAAATCCACAATCATTATTGAGACTGACGCACAAATCCACATCCATTAGGCCTCCCAAAATACGAAGTATATATATTGCGGAGACAGTATCTCCAAAGTGGAGTGGAGACACTATCTCCGCCACGCTTTCCGATTACACTCAGACTTCGTCTTCGGAAACTTGATCGGATGTCTTATCGGAGTTGATAACACCGAATTCTATCTCTGCGGGGAGTCCCATTTTCTGCCGTTGTCGCATAAATATGTCCGGATGATTGGGGGGAGAGAAGGTGAAGGTCAAATGTGACGTTGTATGTCATTCAAAAGAGGGAATGAAATTTGGATGAAAATGGAGATCGTTTGACCTCACGACGAGTCAACAGATATAAACCCTTAAATTACTAACTGACATTTCATAGATTTTCCAGACGATGCCAGAAACGCAAATATGCAATGTGAATATTCCTAGAACATTAACAATTCCTTTTCTCATACAATCTTCACTTTCTAAATTCTTATTTCATAAATGGAAATTCTTGTTAGTATTTTAACTTGCAAATAAAGAGCAGGTCTTATCAGACAATACATGGAACCTTCTGGACTGAAAACAGACAACAAAGCTTCAGTCTGGGCGACCGACGCCAAGAGCGTGCAGAATGAAGATGAAAAGGAAAATTAGGAATTATTGGACACCAAAAAAATACAAAAGAAAATTCAAGAACGTGAGCATAATTCATCACTCCGGGATGTCGCGCCCACGCTATTGCTCGCGGTCAAATATTCATATCGTTCGTAGCTGCTCACACACACACACACCAAACGTAATTCCATTTGAATCATTAAGATTACGAAGAGTTGAAAGGACAGTTTTTCTTACGGATGCGTTTGAAGAGCTACGTTGTTTAAAGAATAATTCTAAAAAGAGAATAGATAAAAAAGCAAATTCAATTGGAAGGTTCCTAAGCCTTTGAGAATGATAATCCGTACGGATGGCTGGAGAGAGAGAGAGTGAGAGAGAGAGAGGACAATGCTATGCCTGTTGTTTTCCCAAATACAATCTTACGCCTTTCCGTATATTTTCAGAATGAAAATTAAAGATAACTAGAAATGTATCATGAATTTAGTGCTTGATCCAGAAATATTACATTATTATTACACCTTTATCCTAATTTGCAGTATATTGCCAAATTCCGTTACTCAGGGACTCCCTATTTGGATGAAAAATAATTCTGACTTTTATTGATTGAAAATTACCTATGCTAGAAGTTTGCAACAACAAAGTTTGTTGAATGCTGGAATACTGTGCGCAAATATAAAATGAAACGGAAGCGGTGAACGAATCGATCTCTCGGAATAATAATAAGTACCTTCAGCATAAAAATGGAAAAAGTGTAAAGAAAATTCGGTAAATTTTAGTTAATCAAAAGTTCTAAACTTAACGATAAATTAAAAAGTAGAACCCATTGATACTTTATGTGGGTATATTAAATTCCCATTTGTATTCATGAGTACAATTTGAAATTCTTTTGTTTACTTTGATGAAGGTTTCAGATATAGGCAAAGGTTGAATGGGAATGAGGTCATTTACGAGTTTGTTGGTTTACTATTGAGCCTGGATAGCTCTTGAAACTGACTGACTGACAGTTAAATATGCTTTGATTCTGCCCTGGAGGATCTCTGTTCGGCATTCCAGCCCAGTCCAGAGTCTAGATTCCAGAGAAGAGTTTTATCACGCTCGTCTGGACAATCGGATATTCTTAACCTCAAACTCGGAAAGCTTCAAAAAGACAAGAAACAGTAAATTTCGCCAAGGCCAAGTGATGAGATTCCGAGGGAGGAGGAAGGCGACACATGAAATATCATCTCGCCTTCATAGAATCTGGAAGATCAGCAGCATCTCACGAAGCGTAAGTCAGTTGAGAGCTTCCATGCCGGCTCAATAAGACAGCTCTCTCTGTTCGTTTCATTGATTTGTGCGTATTTCGGCTTCAGTCATGGTCGCCAATAGGTCAATAAAAATGAAAAAATGAAACTTAAGGACTCGATCACTATAACGACCATTTAACTTGTGCAGGTTGTTTATAACCCATTGAAATTTCTTTTTATTCAAGAAATTGATCTACGTAATTGAAATTTATTCTACGCATGCCTACTAATTTTCACTTGCGAAACTGACGTAATTACATGAAGTTAGTTCTTTGGTAAGTCTTGCTTATTTGTTAAGTTTAATTTAATACTAAATTATTTCGCCAACGATAAATTGGTTACTTCAGAGCAGTTTTCTTCATTGTAGGTCCTTTATGTATAGTGAAATGCATTTCGGTAGAGAGGAAATGGTGCACACGCTCCGAGACACCATAGGCGATTTTCTCTCAGGGCAGAGAAATGGCACTCATCATAACTAAGGCCCTGTCAGCACTAGCGGCACTGCCCCAACGGGCAAACACTGTTACCATAACCCGTTCCACTATATTGACCGGGAGAGTATGGAGCCAGAACGATGCAATTGTCAGGTAACACTGCTTCAGAGAAGAAAGAGAAAATATAAACAGCTGGAAGTGCCGTCGGGCATGCCCACTTGTATGGACAGGCCATAAGAGAAAAATACGAAAAATTAAATAAATGATATCAAAAGGTAAATTAAGAACATAAAATCAAGTAACTCAAGCAGTCAGGCTACCGTTATCCCAAACAGCAGCTGCATAGTGTTTTTTTGTCTTTTTCTTTTTTGTTTTGTTTTAGTCAAAACTTAACCGAAACGAAGTTGCTCAGCCGTGAAACGTTTAATCTGTTTCTGGAAAAATGTTATTCAAGAACTCTTCCGAAATTTATGGGTCCTGTTTAATTCACGTTTCTGAAGCATCAGACTTCAGGTGCATTAATGAGCCTGAAAGTTGTTCCGTGAAAAAGCGAAATCTGTCTAATCAAAAAAAAATTATGAATTCATCCAAAGTTGTAGGTGGTTTTCGCCCCTCCATCTATCACCAAGGGATATAGACGGAAGGTGAAGACACCGATCTCTCTCTCTATCTCTCTCTAATATCTATATATATATATATATATAGTATATATATATATATATATATATATATATATATATATATATATATATAAATATATATATATATATATATATAAAATATATTTAGAATTTATATATACATACACAAATTTGAATATATGTCATTTTACATATATACGTATATTATATATCTATATTATATTATATATATATTTATATATATATATATAAATATATCTATATATATATATATATATATAGATTATAATAATACGTATATATGTAATACATATATTTAAATTTGTGTATGTATATATAATTCTAAATATATTTTATATATATATATATAGATATATATCCATATATTATATATATCCTATATATATATATTATATATATATTATATTAATATATATATATATATATATATATATATATATATATATATATACATAAAATTGAATAGACAGAAAACTTAAAATATCACCTCATTACACTAATGCTTTAACGAGCGTATTCCATAATAACAATAAGCCTGATCCATTTGCTCTCTGAACCTACTTAACAATCGTTTCGGTTAACTTAACTCCTTCAACGGAGCAACGTTTGCTACCGTTAGGTTCATTTCTCGCGACGTCAGAAGCGAAAGGTTAATTAGTCAAACTTACTTAAGCTTCGAACTGCATCGAAAAAATTCCGATAATTAGCGCTGCCACTTGGGCGGGCAAAGCGGGAGGGTATTTATAGCCTCGAGTTGGTATGGTCTGATAATAATAATAATAATAATAATAATAATAATAATAATAATAATAATAATAATAATAATAATAATAATAATAATAATAATAATAAGTGGCGCCGTGGAGGAGTTGGTTAGGTCATCAATAGACTTAAGTCAAGTTAAGCAACATTGGGGCTGGTCAGTCGTTGGATGGGTGACCGCTCTCCTCGGCGTTGATTCCTTGGGAAAGGATCTTTACCATAATTTCCTCAGTCTACTCAGCTGTAAATGAGTACCTATCCCTGATGGGTAGGGTCCAGCTATGGGTTAAATAGCAAAACTCAGCAATGATGGAAAGAAATGAAGGAATAAACGACAACGACGTAAATGGAACCTCTGGCAACAGAGGAGCTTCGTCCGGCAACCAGGTATTCAACCCAATTGAAGGGGAAGACGGTCAGGTACTTGGAGGTCGTCATCCAGCAACTGATCACCACAACGAAAGTAATCAGCAGCCTGAGATTGGAGCTACAGAGGCAAAAAGGAAGAAATGGACAAGAGAAAGAAAATAAGGAAATATGGAGATGCTACATCAGAAGCAACCGACGGAGAGAGGATATAGAAGAAGATTGATCAACATCTGGAATGAGAGGAATAACACCCCCCAAACAGAGCAGAGGCTGGCAGACCAAGTAAGAACATAAAGAAAAAGAACTGGCTCTCCCCAACAGAAAGAGAAGAACTGGAAAGGGAAATGTCACACGACAACGAATTACACGAAGACGAACTGAGAGACGATGCCACAGAAGACGACAGGGAGGTGAAGTATCAAACAACGACACACGAAGAAACACCGACGAATTAACAGAGAGGACGGAATTGGGTAGAAAAGATTAGACAATGGATGGAGCCAGATACAGAGAGAACAAAGATCCCCTCCATGAAAGCCTACAACACCAGAAATTAAGGGAGAAAACAAGTGAGGTCAATGAAATAATGGCATAATACACCCACCAGTATCACAGAAACAAATAACTTGACATATGCAGGAGCAAGATTAGTAGCAGAACTGATGGGATTCGAACACCAACACCACCGTCACAACCAACCCAACAGAAACCAAAACAGCAACCTCCTTGGAAAAGGCGCCTGGAAAAGCAAATCATGGTGATGAGATCTGACTTGAGTAAACTGAAAGAGATGGCAGAAAAAAAGGCTAAGAAGCAAGAAAACAAAGGAGGAACTCAACGAGAAATACAAAGTACAAGAGAGGGGACTAAACAACACAATAGAAGATGTAAAAAAACAGAGGCTTAAGGCCAAAGCACACAAGATCCAACGGTACATGAACAGGAATAAGGGATAACCAACAGAACAAAACATATTCGGAACCAACCAGAAAAGACTATACAGCCAACTAAGAGGGGAAGACAACCACCCCAGAAAATTCTGAAGCCGAACCAAGTAAGAGACTCTGGGAAAACATATGGAGCAATCCGGTATCACACAACAAACATGCAACATGGCTCCAGGAAGTCAAGGAAGAAGAAACAGGGAGAATAAAACAAAGATTCACAGAGATCACGACAGACACAGTCAGTACAACCAACTAAAGAAAAATGCCAAACTGGAAAACCCCAGGTCCCGATGAAGTCCATGGATTACTGGCTCCAAAAACTTCCAAGGCCCTCCACACCCGACGAATAGCAGAACAACTCCCAGCATTGTATCTCAATCACACCAAGCACCAAATGGATGACCACAGGAAGAACATCCTTAGTACAAAAAGACAAGTATCATCAGTGAAAGGCTATACAACTACCTAGAGGAGACAAACATCCCCTACCAACAGAAAGGCTGCAGAAGGAAGTGTAGGGGCACAAAAGACCAGCTCCTGATAGACAAAATGGTAATGAAGAACAGTAGGAGAAGGAAAACCAACCTAAGCATGGCATGGATAGACTATAAGAAAGCCTTCGACATGATACCACACACATGGCTAATAGAATGCCTGAAAATATATGGGGCAGAGGAAAATACCATCAGCTTCCTCAAAAATACAATGCGCAACTGGAATACAATACTTACAAGCTCTGGAATAAGACTAGCAGAGGTTAATATCAGGAGAGGGATCTTCCAGGGCGACTCACTGTCCCCACTACTCTTCGTTAGTAGCCATGATTTTTTTTCCATGACAAAAGTACTACAGAAGATGGATGCGAGGTATCAACTCCAAGAAAAGAGGCAACAAAATCAACCATCTGATGTTCATGGACGACATCAAGCTGTATGGTAAGAGCATCAAGGAAATAGATACCCTGATCCAGACTGTAAGGATTGTATCTGGAGACATCAGAATGGAGTTTGGAATAGAAAAATGCGCCTTAGTCAACATACAAAAAGGCAAAGTAACGAGAACTGAAGGGATAAAGCTACCAGATGGGAGCAACATCAAACACATAGATGAGACAGGATACAAATACCTGGGAATAATGGAAGGAGGAGATATAAAACAACAAGAAGAGAATGAAGGACGATCAGGAAAGAATATATGCAGAGACTCAAGGCGATACTCAAGTCAAAACTCAACGCCGGAAATATGATAAAAGCCATAAACACATGGGCAGTGCCAGTAATCAGATACAGCGCAGGAATAGTGGAATGGACGGAAGGCAGAACTCCGCAGCATAGATCAGAAAACCAGGAAACAAATGACAATACACAAAGCACTACACCCAAGAGCAAATACGGACAGACTATACATAACACGAAAGGAAGGAGGGAGAGGACTACTAAGTATAGAGGACTGCGTCAACATTGAAAACAGAGCACTGGGGCAATATCTGAAAACCAGTGAAGACGAGTGGCTAAAGAGTGCATGGGAAGAAGGACTAAATAAAAGTAGACGAAGACCCAGAAATATACAGAGACAGGAGAAAGACAGAAACAACAGAGGACTGGCACAACAAACCAATGCACGGACAATACATGAGACAGACTAAAGAACTCAGCCAGCGATGACAATTGGCAATGCTACAGAGAGGAGAGCTAAAGAAGGAAACTGAAGGAATGATAACAGCGGCACAAGATCAGGCCCTAAGAACCAGATATGTTCAAAGTACGATAGACGGAAATAACATCTCTCCCATATGTAGGAAGTGCAATACGAAAAATGAAAACCATAAACCCACATAGCAAGTGAATGCCCGGCACTTGCACAGAACCAGTACAAAAAGAGGCATGATTCAGTGGCAAAAGCCCTCCACTGGAGCCTGTGCAAGAAACATCAGCTACCTTGCAGTAAAATAAGTGGTACGAACAACCAACCTGAGGGAGTGATAGAAAACGATCAGGCAAAGATCTCCTGGGACTATTGTATCAGAACGGATAGGGTGATACGTGCAAATAGACCAGACGTGACGTTGATTGACAAAGTCAAGAAGAAAGTATCACTCACTGATGTCGCAATACCATGGGACACCAGATTGAAGAGAAAGAGAGGGAAAAAATGGATAAGTATCAAGATCTGAAAATAGAAATAAGAAGGATATGGGATATGCCAGTGGAAATCGTACCCATAATCATAGGAGCACTAGGCACGATCCCAAGATCCCTGAAAAGGAATCTAGAAAAAACTAGAGGCTGAAGTAGCTCCAGGTGCTCATGCCAGAAGAGTGTGATCTAGAAACGGCACACATAGTAAGAAAAGTGATGGACTCCTAAGGAGGCAGGATGCAACCCGGAACCCACACTATAAATACCACCCAGTCGAATTGGAGGACTGTGATAGAGCAAAAAAAAAAAAAAAAAAAAAAAAAAACAAAAAAAAAAAAAAAAATAATAATAATAATAATAATAATAATTAATTGTAAAGAAATATCTTTATGCTTTTCGTATATTTCTGTTTGTATTGAGAAGTACATTATGTCTTTTGTTACTTTGGTGGTGGTTGGAACTATGGGCATTTGTTTAATGGTAATTTGTTTTATGGTAATAGGATAATTTGCGATTGTTTACTATTGAGCCTGAATAGTTCTTGAAAACTGACAGTTTGACAGTTAAATATCCACTCACTCTGCCTTTTGAGTATTTATATTCAGCGGTCCAGAATCCAGGCCAGAGGCAGATGCCAGTAGGACAGTTTTTCCAGCGGAGGAGAGTCAGGATTCCAGTCCAGAGACCAGCACAGAAAGCAGTCCGGAGTGGAGTGGCACCTGACCTTTGAGATTTTCTGACATTATTTTTTACCCTGGAGTTTTCAAGTGTCATGGAGCCGATAAACTCCACCTAGGCCGAGCGATAGGATTTCATGTTCGGAGAGAGGCAACACGAGTAACTGGACTTATCATCTAACCACGAAAGACCAGGATCTAAAGAAACGTAAGTCAGTTGAGAGACCTTATGCAGGCTCAAAAGGATTGATCTGTTTCTTAGATATAATTTACGCTTATTATAGTTTAAATTATGGTCGCCAACACGTCGAAAAATTAAAGTAAAGGATTTTATCATTATAATTACCATTATACTTGTTGCCTTTGGTTTTTTTATAAACCAGTAGAGTTTCATTTGACTAAGATTAAACTACGAACGTAATTCAAATATATTTTTTCTTATTTAGTAACGAGTGTTCATTTACGAAATTGACGTTTTCACGAAGCTAGCTTGCTGAATTTGTTTCCCTTCTCGTTAAATTCGTCAATTTATTTCTTACGTTAAATTGATTCTTTTCAAGAGCGTATATTCTTTTTATTATTTTAGGTCCTTTACATATGGCAGATGAGTTACTGTGGAGAGGAAGTGGTGCATACATCCGAAGACAGCTCTTTGGGTGATTTCCTCTCAAGACGAGAAACGGCAGTTCAACATTTTATAATCACTTATTAAACTCAATAGTTTTCTTTGTCTTTGGTTTAAATCCTCACTGTCAATTCATAATTTTTACCATATGGCGCCCGAACAGGGACATGTTGGTTATTTGCTAGTTGTTGCCGTTTCTCCGTCCTTTGTTTTCTTATCCGCTCGGCCATTCGAAATTGTTTGTGATTTAGGGTTGTTTTTAACAAACGGTACTTTTAGTTAGAGGTCTTAACGACTTTTCATTGTGCCCTTGAGCAGTTTTTTTTGAGTGAGTCATTTGGGACTTTATAGATTATATTCATTTCATTAGGTTTGTAAGGGGATCGCAGGCATGTCTAAAGACTTGACATTTCTGATTAGTTCTGGGCTAACTATCGAGGAAAGGTGAACCGTATTCATTCTGAATTAGACAGTTTTAGTAATAATACTCCTCAGGAGAGAGACTGCCTTGTTAGAAAATTGAAAAGACTCTAGGATGAGCTTGAAAAGGCCGACTCGGTCATTCGAACCCTGAAATGGAAGGTTAAACTCCGAGGAGAGACGAAAGCCATAGCTGAAAATGATAAAGAATTGAAGAATGTTGTAAGTATGAAGATAAGATCAGTGAATGTTTGTCTACTTTGTCTCATCTGGCTACATCCAGTCCAAATCCTTCCAGTCCAGAAGTTTTCTAGAAGCACATTTAGCAGCATGCTTAAGAGCGCAACTGCCCCTTTACCTAAATTACAAGTGAAGAGGGAGAGGATCTTATTAGGTTTCTTTCAGCAATTTGAAGATACGACGAAAACGCAGTTATTCTGACTACGATAAATTCTTACTTTTGAAACAGCAAATTTCAGGGCGTGCCTTATCTTTGATAAATTCCCTGGACAGCATACAGCATTCTTATAACGTAGCAGAGAGCTTTTGTTGCAATGCTTTAGCCTCTCCCAGTCACTAGAAAATTCAACGTCATCAAACAAATGTCGAATCTGAAGCTTGATTACAATACAGAACCGTTGAGTACATAGGGAAAATTAATTCTATTTGCGGATCCATAAGCGCTTTGAAAATAACCTCAGAGGATATTTTACAGTATTTTGCCTGGCATGGTTTGAATGAGAGCTTCCAGTCTCATTTAATTCATATCAACAACGAAACCAGGCCATCTTTGAATCAGATAGGAGATAAATTTTTTGAAGCCACTGAAAGGTACTTAACCAGTCAACGACAGTATAAAATTAAGCAGAAAGCAAGAGAACTTTGTCCTAAGAGAGCTACGAGTTTTTGCTGCAAATGTTAATTACCAAACAGGCTCGTTCACTCAACGTTTTCAAAGTGTGTCCTTTATGTAATGAGGATGTGACTCCTCTCATCCCATTCACAAGTGTGAAAGTATCCTGAACCTAGGTTAAAAATCAACAAGCTAAGAAATTTGAAGGCTTGTATAAAATGCGGCAGTTGGATCATAATGAGGATACCTGCAATTTCACTTCCGGAAGCGTTGCGATTGTGGCGCTTGGCACTTCAAGTTTCTATGCATGAGCCAAGAAAGCAGTGGAGTCCTGAGGGAAAGTGGTCAAAGTAATGTAAAATTGAAAAAGGAAAATTCTAAACAAAGTGATCGAGTTGTGAAGGAGAGTAATTCAAGCATGATATTTGTTGAGAAATTTTCTGAGTCGTTCAAAGTCACAGACTGTAGCCACGCAATACTCCCTACCTTTTCTTGCATTCTTCAGGGAGAGAAAGATTCGTTGCATGAGGGACAGCGGTTTGTCAGTCAACTTCATAACAGAGGAGAGGGCAAAGTATGAAAAAACTTGCCTGTCATAAATTCTGATCTCAGAATCAAAAATCAATGGAGATTTAACTCTTCCAAAGTTTATCATACTAAAAGTCTTAGCAAAGTGCCTTTGACGATTGGAGATCATATTTACGAGATTGAAGCAACGGGTGTGCCATCTATTCACACTTCATTGAAATTGCCTGGCTTGCAGAAAATTGTTCGGGAATTTATGAACAGGGGATATTCCTTGGCTGATGATTTCTTGAAGGACGGAAAAGATGAAATTAATAACATCAGATTTTATTCTTGGATCAAATTTTGCTTATTGTCTTCCTGAAACAAGAGTTTCATTTGGGGGTAATGAGAATGATGCACCGTCGGTTTATTCCTTGATTGCCGCAGGTGTAATGCTAGTGGGTAACACAGATCAAATTTGGAGCAATTTGAAAGCACCTCCCTCCTTGTTTTGGGGAAGAAAAGACAAAAGCTGAAGTGCCTTTGTATACCTGTGAGGATCTTGCCCTTTCAAGTCATAATTCTTTAGATCCTCTCCTAGATTGTGATGATCTGACTGAAAGTGAAGGCAGGATAACAATAGTGAACGATGCAGGGAGATCAACTATGCTTCCTTGGGAAGAGCTACTCAAGCAGATGCTGGATAAGTGTTGCACAGATAACTTAAATTATGACACGCAAATATTTCCCGGTAAGGTAGTTTGAAAACGAAAGAATAATAAATTATGTTCTTCAAAATACAAGGCGTAATGAAGACGGCAGGTTAATCATGCCACTAATCTGGAATCACAAAGTGAAGATTTGCTATAGGGCAAAATAAAACTCTAGCTACTAATATTGCTAAATTCAATTTCCAAAGATACTCTAAGGGTGATG
This sequence comes from Macrobrachium nipponense, assembly GCF_015104395.2. Taxonomy (NCBI): domain Eukaryota; kingdom Metazoa; phylum Arthropoda; class Malacostraca; order Decapoda; family Palaemonidae; genus Macrobrachium; species Macrobrachium nipponense. The sequence continues at coordinate 10,857,262 of NC_087209.1, read as the reverse complement.
TATTAGGGCTTGTGCCTTGTATGATAAGGCGCCCTATTGAGGTAATGTTAGACTAGCGATAATCTATACGCTAAGTCGGTTGGTATTGCACTTCCATCTTAATCGGAGTGTCTGGGGTTTTGTAGATCACTTACGAAGTCGGTATTATCTTTACGACGATGTGTTAAACTCATGGTTCGGTGAGGTTCTTGTAGAGAACACAAAGGTATAAAATAGTATATTCTTCTGAAGTTTTACATGATGAATGAATCAGGTATGATCGTACAAGTCTTCATGACGATAGCTTGATCGCTTCTGCCAATGATGATGGCCTAATCCTATTCCTCTACATGATAAAGCTTAGGTAAAGAGGTACAGGTCTTCTAATAACGATAGCTAACTCTGTTCGTGCCAATGATGATGGCTAATCCTATTTTCCTCTACATGATAAAGCTTAAGGTAAAAGAGTACAGGTCTTCTAATGACGATAGCTAACACTGTTCTGCCAATGATGACTGATGGCTAATCCTATTCCTCTACATGATAAAGCTTAGGTAAAGAGGTACAGGTCTTCTAATGACGATAGCTAACACTGTTCTGCCTGTCTACCATCTCTGTTACAAGTTATGAAGGAACAGACAGTAGTTCGAACATATGAACATACTATCAGATGACATAGTTTCATACGAACACACAATCGAATGAGACACGCTACAGATCACGTTGGCCGTTTGAATAATAGGTCGGGGTAGTTGTCTCAAGCAGGGAGCTTGGACTAATGTTTATAAACAATTGAATGACTACAGGTGACGGCATGTTATCTTAGCTTACATACTTATTGTATACGTCATCTTTAGCGTCTCTAGTCTGATCACATTCCTGCAAGCAATCTGGTTGACCTCTTTAGTTTTAGACTTTTATATATATGGACTAACATTCCATATTTTTATTATGTAAACACTTACATTAGCTCGGTCAGCTACCAAAACCAACTACTGAATATTACTCAAACTTGACTTGAATATATATATATATATAATAATAAATTCATGGTGTACATGAATTGATTCAAGTAATAAAATATAAAACAATGATATTGGTAAATAATAGTGATCACATGATATATAATGATACAGTTTTTCACTTCATCTCTTTAAGATACTTATGCTACAGAAAATACTAATGTACTCTGATAATTGCATAGAATGAAGATTAACATGATAAAAATCATATTTTAAACTGATAAAAAAAAATTTCATATATGAATTGATAAAGTTATTAATGTTTATACTGATTGATTCGTTGATTTTATGCTAAATGTTATATATCTGATTCATTAATTCATATATTAACTCATAAATAACTGCAGATATTGGTAAGATAAAAGGTAACAGATTGATTATAGGCTACCTGATTTGTTTATACTATGATATGGATTCATATAATTATGATTAATATATGTGCACCTTAAATAGATTCCTATTGCGTACACGCAAAGATATATTTAGATTCTGTTATTTATGATCATTTATATAAGAGATTCCTATTGCGTACACGCAAAGATATATTTCGACTCTGTTATTTTATGATCAATTATATATAGGATACATGTACTTATATATATAGGATACATGACCGAGGTTATACTACTTCACATTTAACTAGCTTTCGAACCCACTTTTCGTCCATTACACAGTTCCGACAACCACCTTTAGCCAATTGAAACGGGCCTTTTTCAATGGTTAAAACAAGGGGAAAATTTGCCTGGGCGGGTCCAACGTTCTATTTTGCGTCATACTTATTCTCTGCATCCTAAGCTACACGATTACGTTCGCGATGAATAGATCATCCCAGCACGAGTCCTTCGCCAGCAAAGTAGAGTTGAATATCCTTCGGGTCGTAATTGTCGGAAGTATGTCCCTTTTTGTAGTCGAATTCCGACAGCCGCTGGAGCATTCCGCATTAAAACGAGATTAACGACGAGATACGGTGTCGGTCGAAGAAGTCCCATGAAATTCCTTTCACATGTAGGCGGTTGTTACTTTGACTGTAGTCGTCCGCTGCGACGAACGATTTTTTGAAGTTGGGCGAGTGTGAAACCTCTCGTACTGCAGGATACTGTAACCAGGTTCCATTAATCAGCCATGCAAGTGAAATTATACTTGTCACAAGGCAAAGTAAATTCAGACGACATACAAATACAGGGGAGGGGTAGAGAGCCATTTAGAACCAGACTTAACCCACATGAATTCGCTGATATTTTCGGAATTCAAAAGAGTCCGCTGTACAAACTTTTTTATCCATGGCAGTTAACAATGAGTGAACCTATCCAGGTCTATGATGACTTGTAAAAATATCCATAATTATAAAAAATAAATAAACAGACATTAATACGAATCCCAAAGAAAATTCTATATTACTGGTAGTAAGTTACTAGACAAAGAAGTGGAAAACGGAGCTATTTGTAAGATTGCCAGGCAACATAAGAGTCAAAGAGAATATTAATCATGATTCTATGTGCCCTAACAAAAGTTTCATATTCAATTTTCTCGCGCGCATCCTCTGAGGTTAATTTTTAAAAACTTTATTAATAGGTAGGGAGATGCAACGAAAAAAACCCACTATGTAACTAATTTCTAAATAAACTTTGGGTTTTTTCAAGAAATGTGACATTTTCCCATAAATGTGATTTACCTGGATTGTAATAAGCTAATGTGTGCAGAAAATAATCCATATCCATATCGTGATACTTCTAAATGTCTATGAGGTTCAGAAAAAATTAATTCATTTTGATGTTATAGAAATTCTATTTCCTTATTTTGTTTATTAATTTTAAAATGATTGCAAGTTGCATTGCGCATACCGATAGACACCTGTACCTAATGTCTGCCTTGCCCATGAGAAGTTTGGGCTAAGCATTCCTTTCTCCAGTCAATCTGCTTTTGCAAGCGCGAGATGAAGCCTGTGTAAGCAGATTATTGAGGTTAAAAGGAACAAATGCTGATACGGCAATGATGACGTCGTCACTTGGCAGGAGATTGCTCTCAGCCAGCTAAGAGTTACGTTACTTGCTGTAAGAGATACGACTTTAGTATTTTCAAATGATATTTTAGTGTTTTAATTCTCCACCCGCATGAGAAGAATGTCTGAAAAAAAAAAAAACAAAAAAAAAAAAACAACAGTACCAAAATTGCAAAATATATTAGTTTCATGTTGGAAAATCTGCATAATTGTAATTATGTTAAATTAAATATTCCTTATTCAAACTATATGAAAAAGGTTTCCATACAAATTCTATATATATATTAAGCCCTGTATAAGATTCATATAGGATCATAACATTTTCACTTCTAGACTTCCTGACTTTAAAATCTCTTTTATTTTATTTTATTTATTTTATTTATTATTAGTTTATTTATTTATTTATTTATTTAATTTTTTTTTTTTTTTTTTTTTTCATTGACTACGAATATAAATCACCGGGACAGACAATATGTCAGTAGGTTTTGGATATGTGTTTGAACTTTTAGCTTATTTGTCATTACTAACGCGTTAAGTTAGAGTTCAAATCTTTACGCATATATATTTAGATATTTAATTAACCTATGGTTACGTTTTGCTTATTGATTTTATCGTGATTCCTTTTTATTATATTTGTAACCCTTCCGACTTCTTACGGAGTATTATATTGACTCCACTTGTATCCATATTTATTTTTATTTTTTTTTATTTTTTTTTATATTTATTTATTTATATATATATATAATTTGATAAATTAATGGTTGGCTTGAATATGTGGAAAAGTGTTCTAGCGGCGTTACCGTATAAGGCTACTTGCGGCATCAATTCTATAGATACAAGATATAAATGATAAAGGTATTTAAAACCGCGAGAACCGCTATAATCCGGTCGGATCCAATATCACGAGTTGTAACTCGTAAGACATTGACACTTCCTATTTAATTATCCGTTATTCTACCAAACCGATTGACTCTGGGTGATATATTATTGGTTTTCTTAATGGAAAGGAATTCACACAACGTGTTAAGGAGATTATTATTGATTTTACACCACCGGAGTCACAGTATTATTATGTGTTGAATTCCATATTTACTGATTTAGCACTCTAAATATTCCTAACGCACTCAATTGCGGTGTTTGTTTTTTTTAGTGCTATTAATTCTAAATATAACGTGTCAAGGAACTATTAACACTAAGAAGTGTTTATTCCCTCTGTCAGGACTCGTAATTCTGTTAATAATTCTACGTATATTCTTTCAAGGATTTGTTTGGCACAGGATAGGCTCCTAAACTGACAGGTGTCTTAGTGTATCCCTTGTTTTTCATGACACGGTGTTACAATTAGTTATGTGCTTTTTATATCTGTAAGCATTGTAGGCCAGTAAACAGTGATTTGGCTTTCTGTGAAAAAGGAGGGAACCCTGGATGACGGAATGCAACCAGTTTATGGACGATTGGTATGAGAGAGATTATTACTACTACCTGGTCGTTAGTCATCTGCTGTGTTCTTCGGGTTTTCCTCGTCACAGACCTACATATAATATTACATTTGATTACATTATTCTGATACACATACCTTAAGTATACTTTTTGCTTTAGGGTTTCTGCTCGAAGTGTGTATTGTTTTGCTTAGCCGCTGACCCTGTTTCCGTTTCGAAGTGTTTATTGTTTGGGTTATGTCTGTTGACGCTTGCTTTGTTCAGTTCGCAACAGCTTCTGCGCTCCGACCCAGATATTCAATGCTCGCGATCTCTTAAGGTTAAGGAATGTTTCTTGTTTAGATACGGTTTTAACAATAGGTACGGATGTTTCTATATCTTTTAGTCCAATAATGGTTCTTTGCTGTGATGGTGCGGGATTGCGGAATAATGCGTCAGCTATGATAATTGCTTTCCCAGGTAGATATCTTAACTTGGCTCCAAAGACCTGAATGATCATTTGTCACCGAGTTCCTTTTGGACTGTGATTAAAGCCTTTGAAAAACTCGGTAAAGGACTCATGTTCAGTAAGGACTTTATCAGGATAGCCATAGATTATGAACTTAAAATGTACTAGTGTTAAAGATACCTAGCCCTTCCTTGCCTATTACTGCATATTACTTTCAGAGGGCTTTAGTTTACGTGAATAAAAAGCTATAGGGAAGAACTGTTTATCATATACTGAAAGTAGTATCCCTCTTACCCCTTGGTCTGAGGCGTCTGTTGCAATAAAAAAAAATTCCTTATTTAAATCAGGGATTTTTAAGTTAGGTAAGCTGCATTTTTCCGCTTTTAAGATATCGAACGCCTGTTGATGCTTTTCAGACCATAATAAATCTACGCTCTTCTTCGTAAGATCTGTTAAAGGAGCTGTCATGATTGAAGAGTTACATATTTACATACGATTGTAATACCCACTACAGCGCAAAAGTGCTGTATCCCCCTTTTACGTTAAAAAGTACCGGAAAGTTATGAATAGCTGACACCTTACCATGGACTACTTTTAAGACCTTGACCAGACACATAAAACCTAGATAAACATGTTCGGTTTTAAAAACTCACATTTAGATATTTACTCTGAGATTATTTGTCTTTGTCTCTGTAGCACTAGCTCTACTTTATGTGAATGTACTTCTAAGGTATTAGAAAAGATTACAAGATCAACCATATAAGCATGTAGGTTATCCCCTAAAAGTCTCCAACACTATATTGTAATTTGGGGCGCAACGTAAGCCGGAGGCATACGTAAAAATTGATAATGTCCCCTGAGTGTGCTGAAAACGGTATATGAGGTACAATCACTTAGGTAATGGTATCAGTAAAAGCCTTTAAGTAAGTCCAAGTTGGTGAAAAATTTATTCTAACCTAACAGAGATAAGATGTCGTCGGTACATCGCATGGAACTATCGGAAGTCGTTTCCTTGTTTAAGCGACAGAAATCTACGCAGATACGCCAAGTCCGATCTTTTATGGCATGACGTTTGAGGGAAAAATTATATGGGCTTATTTGATTTCCTAATGACTCCTATTACTGAACATTTTTCAACTACGTCATTTATCTCTATTTGAAAATTCATTGAAAGTCTACACGAAGGTACGTATATAGCTTAATGTTTGTCCTTAGACCGTATTTGTGTTAAATTACATCCGTTTTTCTCCAGAGATCACTCGCTAGTGGAGAAACTTCCTGGTATTCAGGTAGAAGATAAAAAAAATTCTGCTGAATCACCTCTGCTTGAATGACTTGACGGATATTACTTTAGATAGATTATCAGAGAGATTCATCCACGACTGGTTGGCGTGATTAAAAATTAGCAACAATAAAAAATGCGATATTTATAACTTCCGTATCCACGATATGTATACTTTTAGGGCTTTGTTCGCGGAAATCGTTATATTTCAGAGTGTCGGGAAGGATTAAAAATTTTCATTTCAGCAAAGTCTTTTTAACACGCACTAAGACATTCGAGGGTGCATGCTTCTCGAGATTTTTGCGTGCAAAGTACGACTGCGGTTGTGGGAGAATTCTGTTGGGTCATTTGAACAATGTTACGATTTATAGAGACAACTGTATAGTGTTCCGTTATATAAGTTATTATTTGATTAACTGTCTCATTTTTGTTCAAACGGATTTTAATATGTTTTGAAGGTTTTATAGGATTTACCTTTGATCAAACACGCCTTATTTTGCAGGGATGTAAGATATATTTTGTATTTTACCCACCCCTAGATGGATCTTACAATTACACTACATCCAGATCAACGTTTTTTTATAACTATAGAGGTATCTGTAAACGCTCGCTTATCGGACTTCTCATTAGGGAAGTTCGAACAACAGACGGTGAAGTCCGTAAATACTGGTAATTAATTGTACTAAAGGAATAAAATAATAGATATTCTAATTTTTACGGCGCGTACAGTTGGGCTTAATCCACCAGTATTTATATAACTTAATGTATTAAAATTAAAACGAAAACCTGCTCTGATTACTTATACGGTCGTGTGTTTCATAGGAAAAATCCTTTAATTCAAAAAGATATTGGTATGAACCAACATCGCTTTTCCCCACTCTGCTAGAGTCGCTTATTGTGTGGAATTTGCTTTGCTTTGAACACTTCGGCAGTTTTTCGACTGACCTTGACCGCTTGACTAGGTGACACAGTCACCGAGTTTGCTTGTTTGATTCTGAACGGGCTACTGTTCTATTTCTTTTTGTAATAATTAGGATCCTTCTCTTTATTACCATCGGCAACGTATCGTGTGTTTTTAGCATTATGTTGCTGGTTACGTATAAAGCAATGAATGATGAACTATTAGGGAACTGAGCGATTACTAATAAGACAAGTTATCTCTACTGTATTCAATTTTAACTGTTTGTACTTCATTCTTTGCTAAAATTTGAAATAGTGAGGGATCCTGGTCAGCGCATTTAGCCTGATGAAAGTTTTTTACAGACATGTTATTCCTTGCAATCCAGCCATATTTTAAAGTTGAGTTGAGTCATTGAGGTTCGATATTTTATATAACTCAAAAAACTCAAGGCTAAAACTGCGATCGGGACTTTGCAAAGGAGCATTTATTGTCATGAACCCGAAATAGTGTTACCTCTAATTTATATAGATTTGTACGGGTGTTCCACTTGTGTTTTGTGTGTTTTCTAATCACTACGGTGCTTAACGACCCTATCCATGCATCTGTATAAATACAGACGTCCACTGCGTAAACGCATATTCACTGTTTAATATGATTTGTTACGTAAGGGATTAATAATCACCTAAAATGATAAAATTAACATAGTATATGATTATGATATTTCAGTAGAACTTCTGGAAACAGACACTCAAAGATAAAAACTCGCAGTAGCGAAATCTCAATGATATAGATAATTTCTGTAAAAAAGTAAGATTAAGAATGTCTCGTAACTTCAGCCACAGGAATAACGAAATTCGACCTGCAAAGGAAACACTCAAAGTTACTCCAAATGAATAAAAAATTGTACTTAGCTTGCTTTTTGTGGGAAGTCACGGTGTTCCGATAACGACACACGGCCTTGGTCCTCCTCTATTTAGCGGACGACCTGGTTTGGCTTCAGTTTCCCCCGTGCGCGTTGTTTCGATGATTCGAGCCCTTGAAAATCCGATGCTGCAGACGCGTTCGGTTTGTTTCTTGCAGTGCCGGAAACGCTCACTAACGATGTTTCTTGAATGATTCTATTGAGAGACGAAGCTTCCGTTGCCGTAGGAAAAAAAGACACGTCGGTTTTGTTTCTTGAAGTTATTCACTAACGATGATACTAAGTTGCTTGACGAATCTTGTTGTTTTCTGAAGTCGCTCACTAATGATGATACTAGGTTGCTTGAAGAATCTGCTGCTTTCGTCGTCGTTGACTTCATGATTTATTATTCTGTTTTTCTTCGTAGGACGTTGTAGAGTTCTTCTGGTCCGCTGGCCACCAATATTAGGGCTTGTGCCTTGTATGATAAGGCGCCCTATGAGGTAATGTTAGACTAGCGATAATCTATACGCTAAGTCGGTTGGTATTGCACTTCCATCTTCAATGGAGTGTCTGGGGTTTTGTAGATCACTACGAAGTCGGTATTATCTTTACGACGATGTGTTAAACTCATGGTTCGGTGAGGTTCTTGTAGAAAACACAGGTATAAAAATAGTATATTCTTCTGAAGTTTTACATGATGAAGATCAGGTATGATCGTACAAGTCTTCTATGACGATAGGCTTGATCGCTTCTGCCAATGATGATGGCTAATCCTATTCCTCTACATGATAAAGCTTAGGTGAAAGAGGTACAGGTCTTCTAATAACGATAGAACTAATCTGTTCTGCCAATGATGATGGCTAATCCTATTCCTCTACATGATAAAGCTTAGGTAAAGAGGTACAGGTCTTCTAATGACGATAGCTAACACTGTTCTGCCAATGATGATGGCTAATCCTATTCCTCTACATGATAAAGCTTAGGTAAAGAGGTACAGGTCTTCTAATGACGATAGCTAACACTGTTCTGCCTGTCTACCATCTCTGTTACAAGTTATGAAGGAACAGACAGTAGTTCGAACATATGAACATACTATCAGATGACATAGTTTCATCGAACACACAATCGAATGAGACACGCTACAGATCACGTAGGCCGTTTGAATAATAGGTCGGGGTAGTTGTCTCAAGCAGGGAGCTTGGACTAATGTTTATAAAACCAATTGAATGACTACAGGTGACGGCATGTTATCTTAGCTTACATACTTATTGTATACGTCATCTTTAGCGTCTCTAGTCTGATCACATTCCTGCAAGCAATCTGGTTGACCTCTTTAGTTTTAGACTTTTATATATATGGACTAACATTCCATATTTTTATTATGTAAAACATTACAGATGGAGTAAAGTTGAAATTAATCGACAATGCTTAGAGAGCAATCTGAACTAGGCATTATAGAAAGAATTGACAACCTTGATCAGTACTTAGAGGAAAATCCAAAGCACAGTTTCTTGGCCCACATGGCAGTATTTAAAACCAGAGCGTGACACTACAAATGCCGAGTAGTATTTTTATCTAATTTATGTGAAATAATCCTTTACAGGGAGTAACCATGAGTCACAATCAAGCTATGTTGAGTGGACCTTGTTTAAACCAAAAGATCACCACAGCTTTATTACAGCTACGCTTTCATTCCAAACTCCTGTGTTTTGTATATTAAAAAAAGCCTTTCTCAACATGTGTCTCTCTGATCTAGATTCCAGCAAGTTACTTTTTCTAAGGCATCGTAATGTACAGAAAAGGAGATTACAGTATTGTTGCATATCGTAGCTTAAGACTTCCATTTGGTCTTGTTTGTTCCCCATGCATATTATTACTTGGACTATATAAGATTTTGATGATTGACACTGATGATGATGACCAGGTAAATTTGCTTAAAAGACACATTTATTCATTAATATATGGATAATGGCAGTATTACTGCAAAAAAATAATGTGAAAAATTGAAGTGGTCCTTTCAAGGTTAAAAGGCATATTGAGCCCTATAAATTTTATCTTCAGCAGTTTGTAACAAATGATACTGAAATTCAGGAGGAAATTGATAACAGCTCTGGAGAGAAAAAACTAGCAGATCAGTCAGATTATTGGGGCTCTTATGGGATCGAGTTGATGATACCCTATCCACTAAGCCTCTAGTTTTAGATGGTGAGGCAAATACAAAGAGGAATGTTTTGAAAACTATTGCCAGTCACTATGATGTATTTGGCTTTACTTTGCCCATTCTGAATCGAGCACGGCTCTTTCTACATAAATTACAATGTGATTCGTCCTGTACCTGGGACTCCAATTTGCCTGATGCAGAAATTAAGAATGGAAAAACATATGTCGACAGGCAAATTCCTCTCCCAGCCTCGGAATTAGAAGATTTGTTGGCCAAAGAATGGAGAATATAAACTGATTGCTTTTACCGATAGCAGTAAGGGTATATACGGAACAACTGTTATCTTTATTCAGGATATCCAGTCATTAGAAGTGAACTTTATTCTAGCTAAGAACCGTTTTGTGAACAAGCAATTATCTGGGAAGAGCATGCCTTCCCTTGAGTTTCAGGCCATTACTTTGGGTGCAGAAGTGTTAATAGATATCTATAAGGAATTAACTGGGCCCTCGTGTGTTGAAGCAATCAACATCAAAGAACTCCATCTGTTTTCTGATAGCTTGGTGTCCTTATCCTGGATTAATCCTATTGTTATAAATTAGATAAGATGCATAAACACAGCACCTTTATTCGTAATAGGTTAGAACATTTAAGTACCTTGTGTGAGACGCATCCTATAAGATTTCAATTTGTTTCAGGTATTGAAATCCAGCTGACGTTGTCACTCGTGTAGCTTCATATAAAACTACCGTTAAGTCTAATTTCCTCTCTGGCCAGTGTTTTTGAAAGAATCTGCTAACTTCTATTCAAGTCGCAGTGATATAATCAATATCATTGTACCAAACCCCAGTGCAAAACCAGTGGATGTTGTTTCGGAGAATTACAATCAAATTAATTTCGGCTCCACCGAAGAGGAATGTGCAGAACATTTAGCTTCAACAGGCGGGTGTTCTGGGTCTTTCATATCCGGCCAAATTACTACTGGTGCAGCCGGTAAGAGAGAACCGGAGCACTTGGTGACGTGAATCAGGTTTTCCAGATTGTCTAGGCTTGTATCTGTTCATAGGTACGTGCTTAAGTTTATTGGGAGCCTAAAAATGCAAACTTTACTCCAGGTATCCTGAGAGGTATGGAAAACCTGAGAGTTCTTGACGAAAACTTGTATGCCAGGGCAATGAATTACATAATTAGAATAGAACAGCACATTTATTTTCCCGAGATATTCAGGTATTTTGACAGTGATTCTAAGTTCGTTAAAGATATCCCAAACATTGTTAATCAACTCAATGTATATCCTGATAATGAGGGAATTCTAAGAGTGAAAAGCAAATTCTCAAGATGGAAAAATGATAAGAATTACAGATTTCCTGTTTTGCTTCCTAAGAATAGCTACGTCACAAAATTGTTTTAGATTTGCATGCGAAAATGTATCACTCAGGCTGTTACAAGGTTTTGTCTGAATTAAGAAGACAATTTTGGATTCCACATGTTTCTCTGTTGTGAAACGCATCCTGCAAGAATCATACTTGTAGAAAACTGAAGCAGAGAGCTATTAAACTAAATCAATCTCCCTACAGGTTTATTCAGACAAGAACCACCATAGTGTTCCCTTTTCGTACAATCATAGATCACATAGGCCCTTACTTTGTACTTTACAATGGCAAAAAGGTGAAAGTCTGATTCTTTGCATAACTTGCCTTTGGTCGAGGGCTATTAATTTAAAAGTTTGTCTTGACATGACCTCAGGTGAGTCATTAGAGCTTTACAGCTTCAATTCATTTGAATATGGAGTGCCTGAATTATGTTTATCTGATCTTGGTTCATCCTTAGTTGCAGGAGCTAAACGTAATTACTGATTTTCTGAATGATCCAGAAACCAGAAGTTTTTTTGAAGAACACGGAGTAACGTCCATTAAAATTTGAGCAATATTTTAAAGGCCATCATCCTCTTGGGGATTAGTAGAAGTATGTGTGAAGATGGTCCGCCAGTTTGCTTCATTGCTCAATCAAGAAAAATGTTCTTCAGTACAGAGATTTTGAGTTTGTGGTTTCACAAACTATTCACCTGGTTAATCGAAGGCCTATTGCTTTCTCGGAAGGTCTAAGAGATACCAGTGATGACGTAATTCCAGACCCTATTACCCCAGAGAAGTTAATACATGGCTTGGACTTAGTGTCTTTGAATCTTATTCCAGCCATGCAGCCGCTTCACACTAGCAATGATCCTGATTGGTCTTTAAACACTGACCCTATTGATACCATAAGAACCAGTTATGAGAAACTGAAGAAAGTGCGCACGCATATGATAGAAACCTACAATGCAGAATTTTTGAATAATTTGATGACTCAGGCTGTCAATGATAAAAGTAGATATAAGCCGGTTACCTACAAAAAAAATTATAAGTAGGGGACATTGTACTGATAAAAGAAGAGAATTGCAAACCTACTAATTTCCCATTGGCAGTTGTTAAAGACATTAAAAACTAACGTAATTGATGAAGTAACTGACGCTGTTCTGCTTAAAGTAAAACAGGGAGATGGTTGACGCCACGTCACATCTTTAATCCCCATATTAACGCGCAGTGAAATGTCACAATCAAATATTAAAACATTGAAAGATCATATTCTGTTAATATTACCGATCCCACGGCAAACCTAGGGGAAGATAAGCCCCAGAAAAAAGAGAGGCCCAAGAGGAAAGCTGCTGTGCAAAGCATGCAAAAGACTCGAGGTATGATCAGTGACATTTGAGGAACCTTTCAGGAACATAACTGTATATAGTTGGGTTTATTAACTGTACATAATTTTGCTCATTTCACAATTGTATATATATTTTCATATATAATTTGGGATTAGTCCTACATTTACTAAGGATAGAAAGTAGAACCCTTGGCCTGGAATGTAAAGAAAAGCTGAAATTTTTCTAGTTATTCCAGAGTTCTACATTTAACAAAAAATTAAATGTAGAACCCTTTGTGTGGAGTGTAAAGAAATATCTTTATGCTTTTCGTATATTTCTGTTTGTATTGAGAAGTACATTAGTCTTTTGTTTACTTTGGTGGTGGTTGGAACTATGGGCATTTGTTTAATGGTAATTTGTTTTATGGTAATAGGATAATTTGCGATTGTTTACTATTGAGCCTGAATAGTTCTTGAAACTGACAGTTTTGACAGTTAAATATCCACTCACTCTGCCTTTTGAGTATTTATATTCCAGCGTCCAGAATCCAGGCCAGAGGCAGATGCCAGTAGGACAGTTTTTCCAGCGGAGGAGAGTCAGGATTCCAGTCCAGAGACCAGCTCAGAAAGCAGTCCGGAGTGGAGTGGCACCAGACCTTTGAGATTTTCGACATTATACCCGGAGTTTTCAAGTGTCATGGAGCGATAAACTTCACCTAGGCCGAGCGATAGGATTTCATGTTCGGAGAGAGGCAACACGAGTAACTGGACTTATCATCTAACCACGAAAGACCAGGATCTAAAGAAACGTAAGTCAGTTGAGAGACCTTATGCAGGCTCAAAAGGATTGATCTGTTTTCTTAGATATAATTTACGCTATTATAGTTTAAATTATGGTCGCCAACACGTCGAAAAATTAAAGTAAAGGATTTTATCATTATAATTACCATTATACTTGTGCCTTTGGTTTATAAACCAGTAGAATTTCATTTTGACTAAGATTAACTACGAACGTAATTCAAATATATTTTTTCTTATTTAGTAACGATGTTCATTTACGAAATTTACGTTTTCACGAAGCTAGCTTGCTGAATTTGTTTTCCCTTCTCGTTAAATTCGTCGATTTATTTCTTACGTTAAATTGATTCTTTTCAAGAGCGTATATTCTTTTTATTATTTTAGGTCCTTTACATATGGTAGATGAGTTACTGTGGAGAGAAGTGGTGCATACATCCGAAGACAGCTCTTTGGGTGATTTCCTCTCAAGACGAGAAACGGCAGTTCAACATTATATTTCACTTATTAAACTCAATAGTTTTCTTTGTCTTTGGTTTAAATCCTCACTGTCAATTCATAATTTTTACCATAATATACTTGGAGGTCCGTCATCCAGCAACTGATCACCACAACGACAGAAATCAACAGCCTGAGATTGGAGCTACAGAAGAAAAAAGAAGAAATGGACAAGAGAAGAAAATAAGGAAATATGGAGATGCTACATCAAAAGCAACCCGACGGAGAGAGGATATAGAAGAAGATTGGTCAACATCTGAATGAGAGGAATAACACCCCCCAAACAGAGCAGAGGCTGGCAGACCAAGTAAGGAACATAAAGAAAAAAGAACTGGCTCTCCCCAACAGAAAGAGCAAACCTGGTAAAGGGAAAATGTCACACGACAACGAATTACACGAAGACGAACTGAGAGACGATGCCACAGAAGACGACAGGGTGGAGGATGAGGTATCAAACAACGACACACGAGAAAACACGACGAAGTAACAGAGAGGACGGAATGGGTAGAAAAGATTAGACAATGGATGGAGCCAGATACGAGAGAACAAATATCCCCTCCATAAAAGCCTACAACACCAAGAAATTAAGGGAGAAACAAGTGAGGTCAATGAAATAATGGGCTAATATACACCACCAGTATCACAGAAACAAACAACTTGGTATATGCAGGAGCAAGATTAGTAGCAGAACTGATGGGGATTCGAACACCACACACCACCAGCACAACCAACCCAACAGAAACCAAAACAGCAACCTACTTGGAAAAGGCGCCTGGAAAAGCAAATCATGGTGATGAGATCTGACTTGAGTAAACTGAGAGATGGCAGAAAAAAGGCTAAGAAGCAAGAAAACAAGGGAGGAACTCAACGAGAAATACAAAGTACAAGAGAGGGGACTAAACAACACAATAGAAGATGTAAAACAGAGGCTTAAGGCCAAAGCACATAAGATCCAACGGTACATGAACAGGAATAAGGATACCAACAGAACAAACTATTCGGAACCAACCAGAAAAGACTATACAGCCAACTAAGAGGGGAACGACCAACCAACCAGAAATTCCTGAGCCGAACCAAGTAAGAGACTCTGGGAAAACATATGGAGCAATCCGGTATCACACAGCAAACATGCAACATGGCTCCAGGAAGTCAAGGAAGAAGAAACAGGAGAATAAAGCAAAGATTCACAGAGATCACGACAGACACAGTCAGACACCAACTAAAGAAAATGCCAAACTGGAAAACCCCAGGTCCCGATGAAGTTCATGGATACTGGCTCAAAACTTCAAGGCCCTACACCCACGAATAGCAGAACAATTCCAGCATTGTATCTCAAATCACCATGCAAACCCCAAATGGATGACCACAGGAAGAACATCCTTAGTACAAAAAGAGAAGAGTAAGGGAAATATAGCCAGTAACTACAGGCCTATCACCTGCCTACCAATAATGTGGAAGTTACTAACAAGTATCATCAGTGAAAGGCTATACAACTACCTATAAAGACAAACACCATCCCCCACCAACAGAAAGGCTGCAGAAGGAAGTGTAGGGCACAAAGACCAGCTCCCGATAGACAAAATGGTAATGAAGAACAGTAGGAGAATGAAAACCAACCTAAGCATGGCATGGATAGACTATAAGAAAGCCTTCGACATGATACCACACACATGGCTAATAGAATGCCTGAAAATATATGGGGCAGAGGAAAACACCATCAGCTTCCTCAAAAATACAATGCGCACTGGAATACAATAATTACAAGCTCTGGAATTAGACTAGCAGAGGTTAATATCAGGAGAGGGATCTTCCAGGGCGACTCACTGTCCCCACATCAAGCTGTATGGTAAGAGCATCAAGGAAATAGATACCCTAATCCAGACTGTAAGGATTGTATCTGGGGACATCAGGATGGAGTTTGGAATAGAAAAATGCGCCTTAGTCAACATACAAAAAGGCAAAGTAAACGAGAACTGAAGGGATAAGCTACCAGATGGGAATAATGGAAGGATATATAAAACACCAAGAGATGAAGGACACGATCAGGAAAGAATATATGCAGAGACTCATGGCGATACTCAAGTCAAAACTCAACGCCGGAAATATGATAAAAGCCATAAACATATGGGCAGTGCCAGTAATCAGATACAGCGCAGGAATAGTGGAATGGACGAAGGCAGAACTCCGCAGCATAGATCAGAAAACCAGGAAACAAATGACAATACACAAAGCACTACACCCAAGAGCAAATACGGATAGACTATACATAACACGAAAGGAAGGAGGGAGAGGACTACTAGGTATAGAGACTGTGTCAACATCGAGAACAGAGCACTGGGGCAATATCTGAAAACCAGTGAAGACGAGTGGCTAAAGAGTGCATGGGAAGAAGGACTAATAAAAGTAGACGAAGACCCACAAATATACAGAGACAGGAGAATGACAGACAGAAAATTGGACTGGCACAAACAAACCAATGCACGGACAATACATGAGACAGACTAAAGAACTAGCCAGCGATGACACATGGCAATGGCTACAGAGGGGAGAGCTAAAGAAGGAAACTGAAGGAATGATAACAGCGGCACAAGATCAGGCCCTAAGAACCAGATATGTTCAAAGTACGATAGACGGAAATAACATCTCTCCCATATGTAGAAGTGCAATACGAAAAATGAAACCATAAACCACATAGCAAGCGAATGCTCGCACTTGCACAGAACCAGTACAAAAAGAGGCATGAATCAGTGGCAAAAGCCCTACACTGGAGGCTGTGCAAGAAACATCAGCTACCTTGCAGTAATAAGTGGTACGAGCACCAACCTGAAGGAGTGATAGAAAACGATCAGGCAAAGATCCTCTGGACTATGGTATCAGAACGGATAGGGTGATACGTGCAAACAGACCAGACGTGACGTTGATTGACAAAGTCAAGAAGAAAGTATACTCATTGATGTCGCAATACCATGGGACACCAGAGTTGAAGAGAGAGAGGGATGGATAAGTATCAAGGTCTGAAAATAGAAATAAGAAGGATATGGGATATGCCAGTGGAAATCGTACCCCACCCCTAATCATAGGAGCACTAGGCACGATCCCAGATCCCTGAAAAGGAATCTAGAAAAAAACTAGAGGCTGAAGTAGTTCCAGTACTCATGCAGAAGAGTGTGATCCTAGAAACGGCACACATAGTAAGAAAAGTGATGGACTCCTAAGGAGGCAGGTTGCAACCCGGAACCCCACACTATAAATACTACCCAGATCGAATTGGAGGACTGTGATAGAGCAAGAAAAAAAATAATAATAATTATAATAATAATAGTTTATTATTATTATTATTATTATTATTATTATTATTATTATTATTATTATTATACCACGGACATCGATTAACATATAGCCAAAATGCCGTTTAGAATATCATTATTATTGATATTATTATTGTTACCATTATCATTATTATTATATATAAGAATTGATTGTGAAATGCTATGACAGATACTGTAGAGATATATGAAAATCCAATGGTATACTTTCAAGGTCATCATCTGCGTGGAGAGACATACGGCACCTTTAATGATTCCAAATGTCAAATACTTTTACCGAATACTCAAAACGAAACTGAAAGGATGGGATGAATAATAATAATAATAATAATAATAATAATAATAATATTTTATTAAAAATAATGGCAGAATTCACAGAATTGATTTTGTACAATATTCTTTCAATTCTCCTTATGATTTTCCTTTCTGGCACGCTGGTATTATAAAGCAGCTGTCAATGTTTCATCGTGCGTAGGTCGTCAACGGAAATTTCGGGCGGGGCTGGTGTTATCAAAAGCAAAACTGGTTATCAGGGACAGGCTGGGGTCGTCAACAGGTATACAGGTGGGTTTCGTAGGTCGGGAACCAGGCCGTAGTCGTCAGGGGTCTATCCGGTATTTCTTGTTATTCTTCTTTTTTTTCTGGTTTTTCAAGGCGTCTAACATGTTCAGTCCACCTCGTTTGGCCATCTTCGGGACGGATCGCTGAGTGCAATGGTCTGTATCATGATGTATTCATGCTATTTATTGCATTCGGTTGGCTTGAAGAAACAGGTACCCTCACTTTTCATTGGGCAATACCTGTGACGTCACGAGCGAATGTCATCAGGGGGCCCGTTGCTGGTTGGCTGTCCTCTTCGTGGGCGGAGCCTCATCCTTATTGTGATGGTGGAGGTCCCCTCGAAGGGCGTGCTACCAGGTCGTCTCAGGGCGAGAGCTTGAGCTGCGATCACCCTCAGGGTTACTAGGGACGTCCTCAGGATGAGAGCTATGCTTCTATCATCCTCAGGATCCCTCTGGTGCGATGGTCGTTGTGGGGCGGTGTCTGCTGCTCTCCTGACGGCGGTGGGGAGGAGGAAGGTCTCCTGTGTGATGTTCAAACTGGGCTTCTCCCACCCTCCCGATGTGCAGCGCTTCTAAGATTCGCAAACGACGTAGATCGGGTGCCTGGTCGATAACCTCGAAGTTACCGACGATGTCGCTGCGTCGGATTCTTTTATTATGGGCAGTCCTTGCATTTGATTAAATACCGCTCCTTCCTGCGCGTGACAGGAGATCCTCTTGGAGAGGCGCATTGACGTCATCCCGATGTAAGTTCCGAGGCATCCTCGGATTGGGCACGTGTATCTGTAAATGACGTTCGTCCTCTTCAAGGGATCCCTGCAACGGTGCGGGGTTATTTTCATAATAAGACTGCATGTTTTTTTTTTTTTTTTTTTTTTTTTTTTTTACTTGTATAAAATATGATCAAGTTGATCTGCTTGTTGTTGTCGGTCGGGGAAACGTGATTCCTGATTATTTCCCGTAGGGCTCGCTCGTCTTCTTTATACCGCCGATGGAAGGTTGCCCTTTGTAGAAAAAACGTGCAGCCCAGGTCCTAGTAAACAACGGACACACCAACCGAAGCATCCAGAACGTCTTCAGGAAGTGCATGGAAGAATGGTACCTACAGGAACCCCGCCCAGACCCCCACCCCCGCAGAAAATTAATTTTTTCTACAAGGGCCACCTTCCATCGGCGGTATAAAGAAGACGAGCGAGCCCTACGGGAAATAATCAGGAATCACGT
This sequence comes from Macrobrachium nipponense, assembly GCF_015104395.2. Classification (NCBI taxonomy): domain Eukaryota; kingdom Metazoa; phylum Arthropoda; class Malacostraca; order Decapoda; family Palaemonidae; genus Macrobrachium; species Macrobrachium nipponense. Next base: position 10,838,045 of record NC_087209.1, on the reverse strand, counting down.
TTCCCCGACCGACAACACAAGCAGATCAACTTGATCATATTTTATACAAGTAAAAAAACATGCAGTCTTATTATGAAAAATAACCCCGCACCGTTGCAGGATCCCTTGAAGAGGACGAACGTCATTTACAGATACACGTGCCCAATCCGAGGATGCCTCGGAACTTACATCGGGATGACGTCAATGCGCCTCTCCAAGAGGATCTCCTGTCACGCGCAGGAAGGAGCGGTATTTAATCATGCAAGGACTGCCCATAATAAAAGAATCCGACGCAGCGACATCGTCGGTAACTTCGAGGTTATCGACCAGGCACCCGATCTACGTCGTTTGCGAATCTTAGAAGCGCTGCACATCGGGAGGGAGAAGCCCAGTTTGAACATCACACAGGAGACATTCCTCCTCCCCACCGCCGTCAGGAGAGCAGCAGACACCGCCCCACAACGACCATCGCACCAGAGGGATCCTGAGGATGATAGAAGCATTAGGCTCTCATCCTGAGGACGTCCCTAGTAACCCTGAGGGTGATCGCAGCTCAAGCTCTCGCCCTGAGGACGACCTGGTAGCACGCCCTTCGAGGGGACCTCCACCATCACCAATAAGGATGAGGCTCCGCCCACGAAGAGGACAGCCAACCAGCAACGGGCCCCCTGATGACATCGCTCGTGACGTCACAGGTATTGCCCAATGAAAAGTGAGGTACCTGTTTCTTCAAGCCAACCGAATGCAATAAATAGCATGAATACATCTGATACAGACCATTGCACTCAGCGATCCCGTCCGAAGATGGCCAAACGAGGTGGCCGAAACATGTAGACGCCTTGAAAACCAGAAAAGAAGAAAAATAACAAGAAATACCGGATAGACCCCTGACGACTACGGCCTGTTCCCGACCTACGAAACCCACCTGTATACCTGTTGACGAACCCCAGCCTGTCCCTGATAACCAGTTTTGCTTTTGATAACACCAGCCCGCCCGAAATTTCCGTTGACGACCTACAGCACGATGAACATTGGACAGCTGCTTTATAATACCAGCGTGCAGAAAGGAAATCATAAGGAGAATTGAAAGAATATTGTACAAAATCAATTCTGTGAAATTCTGCCATTATTTTTAATAAAACTTGTTTGAAAGAAGGTCTGTTTCCAGCGTACAATAATAATAATAATAATAATAATAATAATAATAATAATAACTAAAAATCAACAATGAGTTTTCCTTAAGTTCTTCCCTAATCGAGTTCTAGAAAATCTTCCCTGAGGTCTGTTGTGCAATAAAAAGTGATTTGTAACTGGATTGCGATCTGATTTTATGATGGGAAACCTAGGAATTCGTCAGACTATGTATTCAGAATAAACATCCGGATTTTGACAGTAGCATGACTATTTCTGTGACAGCTACAGAACGACAATCTTCTCCAACAAACAGGGGGGCCCAAAGAGGAACGGAAGGAGGAAACAGTTAATAGGTGAATGAAGTTCCATATAGCAACATTTGCACGTTCGCAGTTCACTTCAGAAACAGGCACAGGATATAATTTTTGCCCTTCCACTGTAAAAATATGGCAGTGAACTAAATGTTTTCCTATGAGGTGGATGAGTAATTTCAAAAATGCATACAATAATGTACATAAAAAAAGTAGTTTCTTATGTAACACAAAACAACAACAAACTGTCTCATCAAATATTTCTTTAAAATGCAACTAAATAATAACAACGGTGTCTTCGTCTTTTCTCGTTAAATGCAACAAAACAATAACAAACGGTACCATTTAGTTTTGTTAAATACAACAAACATAGCAAACGGCCTTATTGAATATTTTTTTTAACTATATCGTTAAATATATCGTGAACGGCACTGTAAAATAGATTGCCGTTGCAGGATACAGAGCCAAGGAAGGAACGCACGATATCAAACGATGACAGTTTTCTGCTGATTTCCTACCATTCCCTGTGAACTAGGCCGCATTTGGGTGTAATCTGACTGCTTGACTTGAATAACAGGTCTCGATGTTACGTTTAGAGACGAAAATACATCGGTTCAAAGTTTGCAGGGGACAAAGCTCTATAAATAGTCGAACGTCGGGCGCCTGTCCATTGTTCTGGAATTCACGGCGTTATTTTTCTCGTACAGTTGCAAAAACACGAGTCATTTTCCTCTTGTAATTTCCTTCGGCGCAGAATCGGGAATATTTCGTGGGAGTGGCGTCTTTCGTGTCTCTGCATTTTGCACTATTTCTCACTTAACCCTTTCCTGGTACTGAATGATTGCGAATTATGTGGCGTCACACTTCTTGCCTGGTATGTATTTCCCTTGCAGTCAAGGGAGATTTTGAGTTGGGGCGGCATTCGATTTTTCATGTGGAATGAGCCTTTCACTCTACTATTTTTATTACTATATTTTCCTTCTTTCTTTCTTTTTTACGAATATCACAACTTTCATCATTTTCAAGCTCATATACAAGTCGTATATTGACGATATTATCAAAGAAAATCCTTTACGGATTTTACAGAAAGGTGTAATGAATGGAAATTTTGTCATTCATACAAGATGGAGACGAACTACATAGAACACTTCCCTTTCCATAAATAAACACTCCTCAGTTTAACAGAGGTCAGAAAAGGATCATCTCATTGCTGATTTACTCTTAAACCTTTGAACTTACCTGAAATAATATGCAGGAAAGTAAAGCACCGAAGCTACAAGTTCAGTTTTTCATTATTATTATTTTACAACTCAGTCGAATAAGGAAAGACTTGATGGGGAGGGAGGTCTGCCCAGGTCTCAGGGCTCTAATAATATATATTATATATATACATATATGAACGGAGGTACATGATACAGTCCTGCTCTATGATAATGTAGCCCCAATTTGTCATTATTATCCTCTCCCTCCTAAGCCTCCCAACCTATCCACTGTGCTCCTTACATGTGAATACCACTTCCTTATCTCCGTCCCTGTGTTGGAACGCCTTGTTATTCAACTCTAAGTCCAAAGTGGGTCACACGTCCCACCTCTCGAATAAGACGCCTTGAGATCCTCACGTCCATAGGATCAAGGATTCCAACTTGCCTGTTGCTTGTTCAAACGGAAGGAGTGAAGTGGCTCGGGGAAACTTGAACACCAAATGTGTATCTCTCTCTCTCTCTCTCTCTCTCGGTCAATCCTCTCTCTCTCTCTCTCTCTCAGAAACTCAACCTCGCGAGGTGTTTGCCTTTCGATCTCCCTTAACCTCATTCATTATAATTCAATCTCAGTGTATCATATTCCCTCCTCCCACTTCCATTTATTTAGGTTCATCTAAAGTTCACAACTCAAACTCACTGTTATTCCTACAAACAAGGCTTACACCTACGTACTTATAGTTTACAAAAAGTAAAATTCCAAGCAGGTGCTTTGCGTACACAATTAATATTCATGAAGTGAATATGCTTTTATTGGTATGCCATGGTTTTTTGCCATTTTACACCACAGACTATACACAGATGATAATTAGAAAACACCAGATACTGATTTGAAATACCACGTAATTTGAAGGACCACATAATTTGAAAACCAAATAATTTGAAAGACCACATAATTTGAAACACCAGATAGTTTTGAAACAGATAATCAGAAAAACCCGATATTAATTTGATACTAATTTGAAACACCAGATAATTGAAACGCCAGAAAATAATTTGAAACACCAGAAAATAGTTTGAAACATGAGACACTAACTGAAAAACACCAATGAAATCATGAAATAATTCCGAAAGACCTACAGTTAGAAGGCCGTTTGTTATTCCTATGAATGAGCGACTTGTGCTTATATCATAAAAGCTCCTTATATAATTTTAAAGGGTAACTTAAATCTTTACGTAGCTATTAACGCACGATGCCCCGATATGTACCCACTCAGATAATGTCGTCACACCCAAAACATCAAGAACAAATAGCTAAACAGAAATGATTAGATTACGTAGCCTCTCTCTTTGGGAGATCAAAACTAACTCAAACTAGCCGTTAACTTTGAACTTTAAAATTAATCTGTAGGGTCATACTTGACTGAAATCATGAAATCAAATCTAAATAATGAGCTTTAATGAAATGGATCGATTTTAGCTCAAGCATTGAAGCCCAAGTTACATTTTATCATCCCTGGAAATTAACAGTAATTAACCCTGATAATCTCTATGATATGCAGCTGAATTCTAATAGGATAGAAAAGCCTTTCGTACGGATAATATATACAGAGCAATAAACGATTACAGATTCTCTCTCTCTCTCTCTCTCTCTCTTCCCATTTTCAAAACATTCTGAATACACACACACACACACACACACACACACACACACACACACACACACACACACACACACACACACACACACACACACACATATATATATATATTATATATATTATATATATATATATATATATGTATATATATACATATATTATAATAAGCCGAATACCACAGGAAAATGACAGGCAGAAATCCATGCGCTTCGTCTTTACAAGACAATGTCTGAGCAAAGACGAATCGCTTAGATTTCTGCCTATCATTTTCCTGTGGTATTCGTTATTTAATGAAGTCAACGTGCATACTGTGATTTTTTAAGCATTTATATATATATATATATATATATATATATATATATATATATATATAAATATTATATATATATATATATATATATATATATATATATATATATGTATATATATATATATATATATATATATATATATATATATATAGAGAGAGAAGAGAGAGAGAGAGAGAGAGAGAGAGAGAGAGAGAGAGAGAGAGAGAGAGAGAGAGAATAACGGACCTCTTAATTTCCCTAGTAAACCACAGTAAAATGTCTCAAAAAAAGAACCACATGGTACACGAACATTACTTTTACTGCAATTGAGAGCCACAACAAATCACAACCAACAAACAACAACATCAAACAGTAACAGCCACCTTCATACGGAAATGTAATGCAAAGCAGATATGGCGCTGACATCCCTTAAGCTAATATTTCGCAGATCCTTTCGTCGCAAATAAGAAGCCGTCAATCTCTTGTTTGCGCATCCGCTTCGACCAATTGCGCAAGGCAAGCCCGAGCCTAAATCCCTGCTTGCTTGTGCTTGCATACGGAGGAATAACAAGGGATTGTCGCTTCTTCGTCTGGTAATGTGGGGGGAGATGGTATAAACAGCTAAACATAAGCCTTAGAACAGACTGAGAAAGAAAGGAGGGTTCATATTATTAGAGAAAGCTGCAGTAGTTTGTGATAAATAATCATTTCTTTATTAAACTACTTATTTTATGAGACAAAATCAGTTCATAATTAAAACTCTCTCTCTCTCTCTCTCTCTCTCTCTCTCTCTAACTACTATACTTTTACAGGACAGGAGTAGAAAGCATTATCTATCAACCTACTAATATTAAAAATAAAGTTACAAAGCTATAAAATTAAATGTCGAAGATAAAAAAAACTATTAAGTTAATCATTTAATTCAATCTAGTTTCAGAAAATGTTTCTATAACGAACATTTAAAACATCAAATGGTGATGTATTTGCTTTGAATGAAAGGTAATATATGATGTGTTCAAAAATGAACTTTAGAAATAATCAGATGTCTCTATACAAATTCAAGCCATAGAACTTTTCAACAATATTCTTCACGCATTTTTTCGAGGTAAATAAAGACAATGTGATTCTAGCACACATTTCAGAGTTAACTCAATAAAGTACTACCTCTCAGGAATATCTGAACTAATACTTGCATTAATTTTATAAATTATTTGAATTACAAGTACTCCAATCGATAACATAGTTACTTGTAGATTTCCAAAACATTCTAAGCACCATCATTTTGTCCAAAGGAATCTACTTATACAAATATTCATAAAAACATCCTATCTTCCAAATGAACACGACATTCTTTCCAAGCTTGCATTTCATGTCAACGGCTTGTTCCATAAGAATAGTGTTTATTTTGGGAATAATAAATAATAACAACAATAATATATTTTATAAAAAATAATGGCAGAATTTGTAAAAAACTCAATTCTGTAAATTCTGCCATTATTTTTAATAAAGACATGTTTGAAATAGAGGGACTGTTTCCAGCATATTTTTAACAGCAAAGTGAAAAAAAAATTAATAATACATCATGTGTTGGCTACATACTTTTCTTCCGTAACTTAAAGATCACATTACAATTCTGACAACATAACTTTTTCTCTCCTCATTCTTTTGCAGTCTAATGACGAATATATAAACCCCACGAGGC
>NC_087209.1:10828232-10831269 GCF_015104395.2 Macrobrachium nipponense | reverse complement strand
ATAAACCCCACGAGGCATTTTCTCTCGATTTCACGTCAAGAGGAAATGTGATACTGATATTTTTTCGACAGGAAGGGGACACCAACGAAAAATGATCTGATGAGATGGTGATTTTCTTCAACAAACTCAAGGTATTCTGAGCTACAGGAAAACTCGGTGGGTTTTTACGCTAATCATTTACAGGGACCTCCCTCTTATTATTATATTATTATTATTATTATTATTATTATATATTATTATTAGGAAAACGGAGTCACGCATAAGAATGCTATGTCAGATTACGATTGTATATAACTACTAATATTGCACATTACATTAACAAACTATAAAAAACGTATAGAGTCTACTTATTTGAAGAATTACTTTCAAACAACTTTAAATAAACGGTATAAAAAACATTGTTCGAAGTACACTGGCATTCTTGAAACTCGAGTTTTATTATAATTATAATTATAATTATAATTATAATTATAATTATAATTATTAATTATAATTATTAATTATATTAATTATAATATATTATTAATCTTATTATTATAATTATATAGGTATTATAATTATTAGGCTTATAACAATGTCGATAACACTGGCTTCATCTTACCTATTCCCAAATAGTGATAGTATCAAGGCAAAAATAAGCAGTTTTACGCTTTTTAACAGGGAAGTTAACAGTTATCCAGAGCTATGAAACAGGGCAATGAAACAATCGACGACACAATAAACCCCACAGTTACTTATCTCAGAGCTAGAGGGGCATACGTCCACATGTCAAAAGGTCACGTGACGTCAAGTAATTTTCATAAGACCAATTTTTCACTCTTTCACTTTTTCACAACATTCGCCAAAAAGCTATGCAATTTCCTTTTCAGATAAGTCAGTTCAGCCAAAGGATTGCAAGAGAGAGTTACCAACTAGTAAAAATATAAGGGAGACTTACCAACCAATAAAAAAATGTATCTCATGCAATCATAAGCCTTCCCTCAATCGCCAGACGTTCGTTTCCTCATTATCTATTTTTATGTGCAATTCTATTTTAGCTCTAAAGTGAATGGATTTTAAACAGATAAATGATGCAATTATGGTACAATATTGTATGTAGCAGAGATTATTATTATTATTATTATTTATTATTATTATTTTTATTATTATTATTATTATTATTCTTATTATTATTAGTTATTAATTATTAGTTATTATCCAAAGAAAACCCTCAATCAGATGAGTCAATGAAATAGGAAAGTAAATCCACAGTAGTCTACTCGTTTTTTGATTTTGTTATGTAAATATAATAATATTATATATATAGTATATATATCTAGATATATAGATATATAGAATATATTATAAGAGATTATTATTATTATTATTATTATTATTATTATTATTGATTATTATTATTATTATTATTATTATTATTATTATTATTATTATTATTATTATTATTATTAATTATTATTATTATTAATCCAAAGAAAAACAACTCAATCAGATGAGTCAATGAAATAGGAAAGTAAATCCACGTAGTATACTCGTTTGATTTTTGTTATTAAAAAATTTTTATATATATATATATATATATATATATATATATATATATATATATATATATATAAACGAGTCAATAAAATGAGAAAAGTAAATCCACAGTACTATGCCTGCTTGATTTTGTTATTTAAAATATTTTAAATAAGAAAATCAAACGGGCATACTTTCTCACTATCGTCATCGTTGTTACTATTGTATTCTATGAATGCACCATATTATACAGAAATATTTTCGAGAATTTATAAATTCCTGTAATGAATAATATAAGCAAGATATATTTTCTGTACTGTCACTCATTTCTTGGTGGACAGAACCAACTTAGAGATATATACCTCGAACACGACTAATGAAAACTGTCTAACCTCAAAACCACTCAGTAAACTCTTCCCACAGGCGAAGGAGTCATCTCCTGCCATTCAATTCTAACGATAAACTGAGTCATGTCCCATGTCCCCTTCGCCCTCAAGTGGATAAAAACGGACGCAAGAAATATGTTCTCCCTCTCTTGCATAATGAAAAATAAAAAGAAAGATGCCGATAACCCCTTCACCCTTATATATATTTAATAAAAGCTGAGTTAGCAAACAGTCTCTTCCCCTCTCATGTCGTGAAAACCGAGTTGATGAGATGCCATTTTCCCCTATTGTTGTATAAACTCAGTCGGAAGGGAGGTCAAACTTATGTCTTCAATAAGGAAACGTGCTCGTGGAGATACCCCATTCTCTTCTTTGCAGTAAAAAATAGGTTGGGAGGAAAACGATTTCTCTCTCTCTCTCTCTCTCTTTTAACAATAAGTTGGGGGTTAGGAACAGCCGAAGAGTTCAGCTATATTTTTTTTTAGAAAGGGAAAATAATGCTGCTAGAATAATATATTCTCTTTCATGTGATGCCAAATAAGTTGGGGCAAGTCCCCTTCGAATTTCAGCTCAATTTTACAAAGTAAAATTGAGCTAGATATAAGATTCCATTTCCATGTAACAGTTGAAAGAGACGGGTAATAGTGCAAGAAACTATCAGTAGCCATTACGCATGTACCCATTTTAGGAGCTAGGCGGTGGTACTCAATTTCTGATTACATTTTCTTTCCAATTTGCTCCCCGAAAGAGGTGCTCCGTATATTCAATATTTTCTGTTTTACCATAATATGTCTCTCTGCAGATTGAAATCCACCAACCGGGAGTTAACGAATGCATTTTAAAATGAAATAAGAACCAACCATCGAGAGGAATGTCACGGGGACACGAACAAGGAGCAAACCTGAAGTGCTGTCACTCCGTATTCCCTTCGCTTTTGAACCTCTTAATAAAGCCGATTTTAAGAATGTCATTAGCACTGCAGAGAGAGAGAGAGATGTCCCCCCTGACAGAACTTCATTAGACGCGGTGATTATTAGTTGAGCAATTACCAACGAACTGAAAAATATACCTATGAATGAAGATACGATATTAACAAAAATATGCAATTAAACTTAAAGGCGGATATTACACAAACA
>NC_087209.1:10808232-10823232 GCF_015104395.2 Macrobrachium nipponense | reverse complement strand
GCAAATATGCAATGTGAATATTCCTAAAACATTAACAATTCCTTTTCTCATACAATCTTCACTTTCCAAAATCTTATTCCATAAATGGAAATTCTTGTTAGTAATTTAACTTGCAAATAAAGAGCAGGTCTTATCAGACAAAACATGGAACCTTCTGGACTGATAACAGACAAAGAAGCTTCAGTCTGGGCGACCGACGCCAAGAGCGTGCAGAATGAGGATGAAAAGGAAAATTAGGAATTATTGGACACCAAAAAAATACAAAAGAAAAGTCAAGAACGTGAGCATAATTCATCACTCCCGGATGTCGCGCCCACGCTATTGCTCGCGGTCAAATATTCATTTCGTTCGTAGCTGCTCACACACACACACACGCACACCAAACGTAATTCCATTTGAATCATCAAGATTAGGGAGAGAGTTGCCCTTGAAAACTAAATTGAAAGGGCAGTTTTCCTTACGGATGCATTTGAAGAGCTACGTTGTTTAAAGAATAATTCTAAAAAGAGAATAGATAAAAAAGCAAATTCAATTGGAAGGTTCCTAGGCCTTTCAGAATGATAATATCCGTACGGATGGAGGAGAGAGAGAGAGAGAGAGGAGAGAGCGAGAGAGAGAGAGAGAGAGAGAGAAGAGAGGACAATGCTATGCCTGTTATTTTCCCAAACATAATCTTACGCCTTTCCGTACATTTTCAGAATGAAAATTAAAGATAACTAGAAATGTATAATGAATTTAGTGCTTGATCCAGAAATATTACATTATTATTACACCTTTATCCTAATTTGCAGTATATTGCCAAATTCCGTTACTCAGGGACTCCCTGTTTGGATGAAAAACAATTTTGATTTTTATTGATTGAAAGTTACCTAAGCCAGAAGTTTGCAACAATAAAGTTTGTTGACTGCTGGAATACTGTGCGCAAATATAAAATGAAACGGAAGCGGTGAACGAATCGATCTCTCGGAATAATAATAAGTACCTTCAGCATAAAAATGGAAAAAGTGTAAAGAAAACTCGGTAAATTTTAGTTAATCAAAAGTTCTAAACTTAACGAAAAATTAAAAAGTAGAACCCATACATACTTTATATAGTTATATTAGATTCCTATTAGTATTCATGAGTACAATTTGAAATTCTTATGTTTACTTTGATGAAGGTTTCAAATATAGGCAATGGTTGAATGGGAATGGGGTCATTTACGTGTTTGTTCGTTTTCTATTGAGCCTGGAAAGTTCTTGAAACTGACTTACTGACTGTTAAATATGCTTTGATTCTGCCCTGGAGAATCTCTGTTCGGCATTCCAGCCCAGTCCAGAGTCTAGATTCCAGGGAAGTGTTTTATCACGCTCGTCTGTACAATCTGGATATTTCTACATCCTGGAGAGCTTCAAAAAGACAAGAAACAGTAAATTCCGCCAAGGCCAAGTGATGAGATTCCGAGGAAGGAGGAAGGCGCCCCATGAATCATCGGCTCTATCATCTCGCCTTCATAGAATCTGGAAGATCAGCAGCACCTCACGAAGCGGAAGTCAGTCGAGAGCTTCCATGCCGGCTCAATAAGACAGATCTCTCTGTTCGTTTCATTGATTTGTGCGTATTTCGGCTTCAATCATGGTCGCCAATAGGTCAATAAAAATGAAAAAATGAAACTTAAGGACTCGATCACTATAACGACCATTTAACTTGGGCAGGTTGTTTATAAACCATTGATATTTCTTTTTATTCAAGAAATTGATCTACGTAATTGAAATTTATTCTACGCATACCTATTAATTTTCACTTGCGAAATTGACGTAATAACATGAAGCTAGTTCTTTGGTAAGTCTTGCTTATTTATTAAGTTCAATTTAATGTTAAATTATTTCCCAACGATAAATTGGTTACTTCAGAGCAGTTTTCTTCATTATAGGTCCTTTATGTATAGTGAAATGAATTTCGGTAGAGTGGAAATGGTGCACATGCTCCGAGACACCATAGGCGATTTTCTCTCAGGGCAGAGAAACGGCACTCAACTTAACTAAGGCCCTGTCAGCACTAGAGGGCACTTCCCGACGGGCAAACACTGTTACCATAACCCGTTCCACTATACTGACCGGGCGAGTATGGAGCCAGAACGATGCAATTGTCAGGTAACACTGCTTCAGAAAAGAAAGAGAAAATATAAACAGCTGGAAGTGCCCGGCGGGAATGCCCGCTTGTATGGACAGGCCATAAGAGAAAAATACGAAAAATTAAATAAATTATATCAAAAGGTAAATTAAGAATATAAAATCAAGTAACCCAAGCAGTCAGGCTACCGTTATCCCAAACAGCAGCTGCATAGTGGTTTTTTGTCTTTTTCTTTTTTGTTTTTGTTTTAGTCAAAACTTAACCGAAACGAAGTTGCTCAGCCGTGAAACGTTTAATCTGTTTCAGGAAAAATGTTATTCAAGAACCCTTTCGAAATTTATGGGTCCTGTTTAATTCACATTTCAGAAGCATCAGACTTCAGGCGCATTAATGAGCCTGAAAGTTGTTCCGTGAAAAAGCGAAATCTGTCTAATCAAAAAAAATTATGAATTCATCCAAAGTTGTAGGTGGTTTTCGCCCTCCATCTATCACCAAGGGATATAGACGGAAGGTGAAGACACCGATATATATATATATATATATATATATATATCTCTCTCTCTCTCTCTCTCTCTCTCTCTCTCTCTCTCTCTCTCTCTCTCTCCTCTCTCTCTCTCTCTCTCTCTATATATATATATGATATATATATATATATATTATATATATATATATATATATATATATATATATATATATATATATATATATATATATATCTATATATATATATATATATAGTATACGTATATATGTAAAATACATATATTCAAATTTGTGTATGTATATATAAATTCTAAATATATATATATATATATATATATATATATATATAATATATATATATATATATATACACACACATAAAATTGAATAGACAGAAAACTTGAAATGTCACCTCATTACACTAATGCTTTAACGAGCGTATTCCTTAATAACAATAAGCCAGATCCATTTGCTCTCTGAACCTACTGAACAATCGTTCGGTTAATTAACTCCTTCAACGGAGCAACGTTTGCTACCGTTAGGTTCATTTCGCGACGTCAGAAGCGAAAGGTTAATTAGTCAAACTTACTTAAGCTTCGAACTGCGTCGAAAAAATTCCGATAATTAGCGCTGCCACTTGGGCAGGCAAAGCGGGAGGGTATTTATAGCCTCGAGTTGGTATGGTCTGATTAAGGAATAATAATAATAATAATAATAATAATAATAATAATAATAATAATAATAATAATAATATAATAATAATTAATAATAATAATAATAATAATAATAATAATAATACAGAGACAGTCGAATAACAGACAGAACAGAGGACTGGCACAACAAACCAATGCACGGACAATACATGAGACAGACTAAAGAACTAGCCAGCGATGACACATGGCAATGGCTACAGAGGGGAGAGCTCAAGAAGGAAACTGAAGGAATGATAACAGCGGCACAAGATCAGGCCCTAAGAACCAGATATATCCAAAGAACGATAGACGGAAATAACATCTCTCCCATATGTAGGAATTGCAATACGAAAAATGAAACCATAAACCACATAGCAAGCGAATGCCCGGCACTTGCACAGAACCAGTACAAAAAGAGGCATGATTCAGTGGCAAAAGCCCTCCACTGGAGCCTGTGCAAGAAACATCAGCTACCTTGCAGTAATAAGTGGTACGAGCACCAACCTGAGGGAGTGATAAAAAACGATCAGGCAAAGATCCTCTGTGACTATGGTATCAGAACGGATAGGGTGATAAGTGCAAACAGACCAGACGTGACGTTGATTGACAAAGTCAAGAAGAAAGCATGACTCATTGATGTCGCAATACCATGGGACACCAGAGTTGAAGAGAAAGAGAGGGAAAAATGGATAAGTATCAAGATCTGAAAATAGAAATAAGAAGGATATGGGATATGCCGGTGGAAATCGTACCCATAATCATAGGAGCACTAGGCACGATCCCAAGATCCCTGAAAAGGAATCTAGAAAAACTAGAGGCTGAGGTAGCTCCAGGACTCATGCAGAAGAGTGTGATCCTGGAAACGGCACACATAGTAAGGAAAGTGATGGACTCCTAAGGAGGCAGGATGCAACCCGGAACCCCACACTATAAATACCACCCAGTCGAATTGGAGGACTGTGATAGAGCAAAGCAAAAAAAAAAAAAAAAAAAAAAAAAAAAAAAAAAATAATAATAATAATAATAATAATAATAATAATAATAATAATAAGTAATAATAATATATTATAATAATAATAATAATAATGATTATTATTATTATTATTATTATTATTTTATTATATTATTATTATTATTATTTTTATTAACATCAATGACATATTATTTTATTATCATCATCATCATCATCATCATCATTATTATATTATTATTATTATTATTATTATTATTATTATTATTATTATTATTATTATTATTATACCACGGACATCCATTAACGTATAAGCCAAAATGCCGTTTAGAATATCTTATTTATTGATATTATTATTATTATTATTATATTATTATTTTATTATTATTATTATTATTATTATTATTATATAAGATTGATGAAATGCCCTAACAGATACTGTAGGAATATATAAAATCTAATGGTATACTTTCAAGGTCATCATCTGCGTGGAGACACATACGACACCTTAAATGATTCCAAATGTCAAATAATTTTTCCGAATACTAAAAACGAAACTGAAAGGATGGGATGAATAATAATAATAATAATAATAATAATAATAATAATAATAATAATAATAATAATAATAATAATAATAATCAACAATGAGTTTTCCTTAAGTTCTTCCCTAATCGAGTTCTAGAAAATCTTCCCTGATGTCTGTTGTGCAATAAAAAGTGATTTGTAACTGGAGTGCGATCTGATTTTATGATGAGAAATCTGGGAATTCGTCAGACTATGTAGTCAGAATAAACATCCGGATTTTGAAAGCAGCATGACTATTTCTGTGACAGCTACAGAACGACAATCTTCTCCAACAAACAGGGGAAAGACACCGGGAAGGAGGAAACAGTTAATAGGAATGAAGTTCATATAGCACAATTTCAACGTTCGCAGTTGACTTCAGAAACAGGCACAGGATATAATTTTTGCCCTTCCACTGTAAAAATATGGCAGTGAATTAAATGTTTTCCTATGAGGTGGATGAGTAATTTCAAAATGCATACAATAATGTACATAAAAAAGGTAGTTTCTTATGTAACAAATCAACAAGAAACTGTCTCATCAAATATTTCTTTAAAATGCAACTAAATAATAACAAACGGTGTCTTTGTCTTTTCTCGTTAAATGCAACAAAGCAATAACAAACGATTACATTATTTTGTTAAATACAACAAAACATTAGAAAACTGTCTTACTAAATATTTTGTTAACTTTATCGTTGAATATTTCGTGAACGGCACTGTAAAATAGATTGCCGTTGCAGGATACAGGGCCAACGAAGGAACGCACGATATCAAACGATGACAGTTTTCTGCTGATTTCGTACCGTCCCTGTGAACTAGGCCCCAGTTGGATGTAATCTGACTGCCCGACTTGAATAACAGGTCTCGATGTGACGTTTAGAGACGAAAATACATCGGTTCAAAGTTTGCAGGGGACAAAGCCTCTATAAATAGTCGAACGTCGGGCGCCTGTCCATTGTTCTGGAATTCACGGCGTTATTTTCTCGTACAGTTGCAAAAAACACGAGTCATTTTCCTCTTGTAATTTCCTTCGGCGCAGAATCGGGAATATTTCGTGGGAGTGGCGTCTTTCGTGTCTGTCTGCATTTTGTACTATTTCTCACTTAACCCTTTCCTGGTACTGAATGATTGCAAATTATGTGGCGTCACACTTCTTGCCTGGTATGTATTTCCCTTGCAGTCAATGGAGATTTGAGTTGGGGCGGCATTCGATTTTTCATGTGGAATGAGCCTTTCACTCTCCTATTTTTATTACTATATTTTCCTTCTTCTTTTTTTTTTTACTATTATCACAACTTTCATCGTTTTCAAGCTCATATATACATGTCGTATAATCGCAATACTATCAAAGGTTATCCTTTACGGATTTTACAGAACGGTTTAATAAATGGAAATATTGTGTTCAAACCAGATGAAAACGAACTACATAAGTTATCTTATTTTCCTCTAACGTAAAGGAGATTTTACAGTTTAACACAGGTCAGAAAAGGATCATCTCATTGCTGATTTACTCTTAAACATTTGAAATTCCCTGAAATAATACGCAGGAAATTATAGCAGAGAAGCTACAAGTTAAGTTTTTCATTATTATTATTTTACAACTCAGTCGAATAGGGAATGACTTGATGGGGAGGGAAGTCTAGCCAGGTCTCAGGGCTCTAATAATATATATTATATATATACATATATGAACGGAGGTACATTAAAAGTAACCAGCAAATGAAGAACTGTTTTACCTGACTTTAATACTGCGGATACAATTAATCTACCTGTTTAGATGTGTTAGGTAAAAACCTATTAAATGATACAGTCCCGCTCTATGATAATGTAGCCCCAATTTGTCATTATTATCCCCGTTGTAACCAATTTCATTATTCATCCTAAGCGTAGCCCCAAATTTGTCATTCCTTATTATAACCAATATTATTATCCCTCCTAAGCCTCCCAACCTATCCACTGTGCTCCTTACATGTGAATACCACTTCCTTATCTCCGTCCCTGTGTTGGAACGCCTTGTTATTCAACTCTAAGTCCAAAGTGTCACACGTCCCTCCTCTCGAATAAGACGCTTTGAGATCCTCACGTATATAGGATCAAGGATTCCAACTTGCCTGTTGCTTGTTCAAACGGAAGGAGTGAAGTGGTGCGGGGAAACTTGAACACCGAATGTGTATCTCTCTCTCTCTCTCTCTCTCTCTCTCTCTCTCTCTCTCTCTCAGAACCTCAACCTCACGAGGTGTTTCCCTTTCGATCTCCCTTAACCTCATTCATCATAATTCAATCTCAGTGTATCATATTCCTTCTCACACTTCCATTTATTTAGGTTTATCGAAAGTTCACAACTCAATCTCACTTTGCGTTTAAGAAAAAAATAACTGCCCTTTCTGTCTTTGTTCTACAAGGGAACTGCTATTTTTACAGAAATTGTAAGTGGGTGATTTGCGTACACAATTAATATTCATGCAGTTAATGTGCCTTTATTGGTATGCCATGGTTTTTGCCATATTTACACCACAGACTATACTCAGATGATAATTACAAACACCAGATAATGATTTGAAACACCACGTAATTTGAAAGACCACATAATTTGAAATACTAACTAATTTGAAACACCAGATTATTTGAAACACCAGATAATTTGAAACACCAAATATTAATTTGATATTAATTTGAAACACCAGATGCTAATTTGACACATCTGATAGTTTGAAACATGAGACACTGACCTGAAACACCAGATAATTTGAAACACCAATGAAATCATGAAATAATTCCAAAAGACCTACAGGTAGAAGAGGGTTTGCTATTCCTGTGAATGAGCGCCTTATAATAATCTTAAAGGGTAACTTAAATCTTTACATTGCTATTAGAGCACGATGCTCTATAATTATCAGTCAGATAAACCGTCACACCCAAAACTTCAAGAGCAAATAGCTGATCAGAAATTATTAGATAAGGTAGCCTCTCTCTTTGGGAGATCAAAACTAACTCAAAATACTTGACTGCAACCATGCAATCAAATCGAAATAATGAGCTTCAACGAAATGCATCGATTTTAGCTTAAGCACTTAAGCCCAGCTTAACATTTTATCATCCCTGGAAATTTACAGTAATTAACTCTGATAATCTCTGTTATGCAGCTAAAATTCTAATGGGAGCAATGAACGATATCATATTCTCTCTCTCTCTCTCTCTCTCTCTCTCTCTCTCTCTCTCTCTCTCTCTCTCTCTGTATATATATATATATATATATACTATATATATATATATATATATATATATATATATATATATATATATATAAATATATATATATATATATATATATATATATATATATATATATATATATAGGTATAAGCCACGAAGGAAAAATAAACAACGGAGTGGCTTATACCATTATTTATGGATTCATCAAGTTCCAAACTTTCGTGATTCAGTTATACACACACACACACACACACACGCATATATATATATATATATATATATATATATATATATATATATATATATATATATATTCAGAATGTTATGAATGGAGAGAGAGAGAGAGAGAGAGAGAGAGAGATATGATACAGCTCATTGCCCCCATTAGAGAGAGAGAGAGAGAAGAATAATGGACCTCTTAATTTCCCTAGTAAAACCACGTAAAATGTCTCAAAATAACACATGGTACACGAACTTAACTGTTACCTGCAATAAAGAGCCACAACAAATCACAACCAAGAAAAAAAAAAAAAAAAAAAAAAAAACATCAACAGCAACAGCCACCTTCGAACGGAAATGGAATGCAAAGCAGATATGGCGCTGACACCATTTAAGCTATTTCGCAGATCCGTTCGTTGCAAATAAGAAGCCGTCAATCTCTTGTTTGCGCACTCCGCTTCGACCAATTGCGCAAGGCAAGCCCGAGCCTAAATCCCTGCTTGCTTGTGCTTGCATACGGAGGAATAACAAGGGATTGTCGCTTCCTCGTCTGGTAATGTGGGGGGAGATGGTATAAACAGCTAACATAAGCCTTAGAACAGACTGAGAAAGAAAGGAAGGTTCATATTATTAGAGAAAGCTGCAGTAGTTCGTGAAAAATAATCATTTCTTTATTAAACTGTTTATTTTTTGAGACAAAATCAGTTCATAAGGAAAACTCTCTCTCTCTCTCTCTCTCTCTCTCTCTCTCTCTCTCTCTCTCTCTCTCTCTCTCTCTCTCTCTCTCTCTCTCACTAACTACTATACTTTTACAAGGACGGGAGTAGAAAGCATTATCTGTTAACCTACTAATATTAAAAATAAAGTTACAGAGCTAAAAAATTAAATATCGAAGATAAAATAATTATTAAGTTAATCATTTAATTCAATCTAGTTTCAGACATTCAAGGAAACGAAAACTGAAAATGTTTCTATAACGAACATTTAAAACATCAAATAGTGATGTATTTGCTTTGAATGAAAGGTAATATATGATGTGTCAAAAAATGAACTTTAGAAATAATCAGATGTCTCTATACAAATTTAAGCAATAGAACTTTTCAACAATATTCTTCACGCATTTTTTAAGGTAAATAAAGACAACGAGATTCTAGCACACTTTTCAGAGTTAGCTCAATAAAGTACTGCCTCTCTGGAATATCTGACCTAATACTTGCATTAATTTTATAAATTATTTGAATTACAAGTACTCCAATCGATAACATAGTTACTTGTAGATTTCCAAAACATTCTACGCACCATCATTTTGTCCAAAGGTATCTACTTATACAAATATTCATAAAAAACATCCTATCTTCCAAATGAACACGACATTCTTTCCAAGCTTGCATTTCATGTCAACGGCTTGTTCCATAAGAATAGTGTTTATTTTGGGAATAATAATAATAACAATAATATGTTTTATCAAACATAATGGCAGGATTTGTATAAAATCAATTCTGTAAATTCTGCCATTATTTTTAATAAAACATGTTTGAAAGAGGGACTGTTTCCAGCATACACAAATAATAATAATAATAATAATAATAATAATAATAATAATAATAAAATTAATAATAAATAATAATACTTTTTAACACTAGTGAAAAAAATAATAATACATCATGTGTTGGCTACATACTTTTCTTCAGTAACTTAAATATCATATTACAATTCTGACAACAAAACTTTTTCTCTCCTCATTTTTGCAGTCTAATGACGAATATATAAACCCCACGAGGCATTTTCTCTCGATTTCACGTCAAGAGGAAATGTGATACTGATATTTTTTCGACAGGAAGGGGAACACCAACGAAAAATGATCTGATGAGATGGTGATTTTCTTCAACAAACTCAAGGTATTCTGAGCTACATAAAAACTCGGTGGGTTTTTACGCAAATTATCTACGGGGACCACCCCTTATTATTATTATTATTATTATTATTATTAATTATTAATTATTATTATTATTATTATTATTATTATTATTATTATTATTATGAAAACGAGGTCACGCATAGGAATGCATATGTCAGATTACGATTGTATATAACTACTAATATTGCACATTACATTAACAAACTATAAAAAAACGTATAAAGTCTACTTATTTGAAGAATTACTTTCAAACAACTTGAAATAAACGGTATAAAAAACATTGTTCGAAGTATACTGGCATTCTTGAAACTCGAGTTTTATCATCATCATCATTATTATTATTATTATTATTATTCATTATTGTTATTGTTATTATTATTATTATTATTATTATTCTTATTATTATTATTATTATTATTATTTTTTTTTTTTTTTTTTTTTTTTGTTTTTTGGCTCTATCACAGTCCTCCAATTCGACTGGGTGATATTTATAGTGTGGGGTTCCGGGTTGCATCCTGCCTCCTCAAGAGTCCATCACTTTTCTTACTATGTGTGCCGTTTCTAGGATCACACTCTTCTGCATGAGTCCTGGAGCTACTTCAGCCTCTAGTTTTTCTAGATTCCTTTTCAGCGATCTTGGGATCGTGCCTAGTGCTCCTATGATTATGGGTACGATTTCCACTGGATTATCCCATATCCTTTTTTTCTATTTTCATATCTTGATTTACTATGATACTAATCCATTTTTCTCTCTTTGTCTTCAACTCTGGTGTCCCATGGTATTGCGACATCAATGGGTGATACTTTGTTCTTGACTTTGTCAATCAACGTCACGTCTGGTCTGTTGCACGTATCACCCTATCCGTTCTGATACCATAGTCCCAGAGGATCTTTGCCTGATCGTTTTCTATCACTCCCTCAGGTTGGTGCTCGTACCACTTATTTACTGCAAGGTAGCTGGTGTTTCTTGCACAGGCTCCAGTGGAGGGCTTTTGCCACTGAATCATGCCTCTTTTTGTACTGGTTCTGTGCAAGTGCCGGGCATTCGCTGCTATGTGGTTTATGGTTTCATTTTTCGTATTGCACTTCCTACATATGGGAGAGATGTTATTTCCGTCTATCGTTCTTTGAACATATCTGGTTCTTAGGGCCTGATTTTGTGCCGTTGTTATCATTCCTTCAGTTTCCTTCTTTAGCTCTCCCCTCTGTAGCCATTGCCAATTGTCATCGCTGGCTAGTTCTTTAGTCTGTCTCATGTATTGTCCGTGCATTGGTTTGTTGTGCCAGTCCTCTGTTCTGTCTGTCATTCTCCTGTCTCTGTATATTTCTGGGTCTTCATCTACTTTTATTAGCCCTTCTTCCCATGCACTCTTTAGCCACTCGTCTTCACTGGTTTTCAGATATTGCCCCAGTGCTCTGTTCTCAATGTTGACGCAGTCCTCTATACTTAGTAGTACTCTCCCTCCTTCCTTTCGTGTTATGTATAGTCTGTCCGTATTTGCTCTTGGGTGTAGTGCTTTGTGTATTGTCATATGTTTCCTGGTTTTCTGATCTATGCTGCGGAGTTCTGCCTTCGTCCATTCCACTATTCCTGCGCTGTATCTGATTACTGGCCCCCCACTGGCCCATGTGTTTATGGCTTTTTTATCATATTTCCTCCATTGAGTTTTGACTTGAGTATCGCCTTGAGCCTCTGCATGTATTCTTTCCTGATCGTGTCCTTCATCTCTTGGTGTTTTATATCCCCTCCTTCCATTACTCCCAGGTATTTGTATCCTGCCTCATCTATGTGTTTGATGTTGCTCCCATCTGGTAGCTTTATCCCTTCAGTTCTCGTTACTTTGCCTTTTTGTATGTTGACTAAGGCGCATTTTTCTATTCCAAACCCCATCCTGATGTCCCCAGATACAATCCTTACAGTCTGGATTAGGGTATCTATTTCCTTGATGCTCTTACCATACAGCTTGATGTCGTCCATGAACATCAGATGGTTGATTCTGTTGCCTCTTTTCTTGAGTTGGTACCCGGCATCCATCTTCTGTAGTACTTTTGTCATGGGAATCATGGCTACTACGAAGAGTAGTGGGGTGGGGACAGTGAGTCGCCCTGGAAGATCCCTCTCCTGATATTAATTAACCTCTGCTAGTCTTATTCCAGAGCTTGTAAGTATTGTATTCCAGTTGCACATTGTATTTTTGAGGAAGCTGATGTGTTTGCCTCTGCCCATATATTTTCAGGCATTCTATTAGCCATGTGTGTGGTATCATGTCGAAGGCTTTCTTATAGTCTATCCATGCCATACTTAGGTTTGTTTTCCTTCTCCTACTGTTCTTCATTACCATTTTGTCTATCAGGAGCTGGTCCTTTGTGCCCCTACACTTCCTTCTGCAGCCTTTCTGTTGGTTGGGGATGGTGTTTGTCTCATCTAGTATTGTAGCCTTTCACTGATGATACCTGTTAGTAACTTCCACATTATTGGTAGGCAGATGATAGGCCTGTAGTTACTGGCTGTATTTCCCTTACTCTTGTCTTTTTGTACTAAGGATGTTCATCCTGTGGTCATCCATTTGGGTGCTTGGTGATTTGTGATACAATGCTGGAGCT
Organism: Macrobrachium nipponense; assembly: GCF_015104395.2. Lineage (NCBI taxonomy): Eukaryota > Metazoa > Arthropoda > Malacostraca > Decapoda > Palaemonidae > Macrobrachium > Macrobrachium nipponense. The sequence goes on along the minus strand of NC_087209.1, from coordinate 10,810,452 downwards.
GTTCTGCTATTCGTGGGTGTAGGGCCTTGAAGTTTTTGAGCCAGTATCCATGGGCTTCATCAGGACCTGGGGCTTTCCAGTTTGGCATTTTTTTTAGTTGGTGTCTGACTGTGTCTGTCGTGATCTCTGTGAATCTTTGGTTTATTCTCCCTGTTTCTTCTTCCTTGACTTCCTGGAGCCATGTTGCATGTTTGTTGTGTGATACCGGGTTGCTCCATATGTTTTCCCAGAGTCTCTTACTTGGTTCGGCTTCAGGAATTTCTGGGTAGGTGGTTGTTTTTCCCCACTCTTAGTTGGGCTGTTATAGTCTTTTCTTTTATTATTATTATTATTATTGTTATTGTTATTGTTATTGTTATTGTTATTGTTATTGTTATTGTTATTGTTATTGTTATTATTACAGGTTATAACCAATGTCGATGATAAAACTGGCTTCATCTTACCTATTCCCAAATATTGATAGTATCAAGGCAAAAATAAGCAGTTTTACGCTTTTTAACAGGGAAGTTAACAGTTATCCAGAGCTATGAAACAGGGCAATGAAACAATCGACGACACAATAAACCCCACAGTTACTTATCTCAGAGCTAGAGGGGCATACGTCCACATGTCAAAAGGTCACGTGACGTCAAGTAATTTTCATAAGACCAATTTTTCATTCTTTCTTTCACTTTTTCACAACATTCGCCAAAAAGCAATGCAATTTCTTTTTCAGATATGTCAGTTCAGCCAAAGGATTGCAAGAGAGTGTTACCAAGTAGTAAAAATATAAGGGAGAGTTACCAACCAATAAAAAAATGTATCTCATGCAATCATAATCCTTCCCTCAATCGCCCGACGTTCGTTTCCTCATTATCTATTTTTATGTGCAATTCTATTTTAGCTCTAAAGTGAATGGATCATTTCCTGGTCCTTCCGTCATTAGAGGATTTTAAACAGATAAATGATGCAATTATGTTACATATTATGTACAGAGATTATTATTATTATTATTATTATTATTATTATTATTATTAATTATTATTATTATTATTAGGTTATTATTATTATTATTATTATTATTATTATTATTATTATTATTATTATTATTATTATTATCCATCCTAAAGAAAACTCAATCACATGAGTCAATAAAATGGTAAAGTAAATCCACACACACACACACACACACACACACACACACACACACACACACACACACACACACACACAAACACACACATATATATATATATATATATATATATATATATATATATATATATATATATATATATATATATATATATAAACATAAACGAGTTAATAAAATGAGAAAGTAAATCCACAGTAGTATGCCTGCTTGATTTTGTTATTTAAAATATTTTAAATAAGAAAATCAAACAGGCATACTTTCTCATTATCGTCATGGTTGTTACTGTTGTATTCTATGAATGCACCATATTATTCAGAAATATTTTTGAGACTTCATAAATTCCTGTGATGAATAATCTAAGGAAAATCTATTTTCTGTACTGGCACTCATTTCTTGGTGGACAGAACCAACTTAGAGATATATACCTCGAACACGACTAATGAAAACTGTCTAACCTCAAAACCACCCACTAAACTCTTCCTACAGGCGAAGGAGTCATCCCCTGCCATTCAATTCTAACGATAAACTGAGTCATGTCCCATGTTCCCTTCGCCCTCAAGTGGATAAAAACGGACGCAAGAAATATATTCTCCCTCTCTTGCATAATGAAAAATAAAAAGAAAGATGTCGATAACCCCTTCACCCTTATATATATTTGATAAAAGCTGAGTTAGCAAACATTCTCTTCCCCTCTCTTGTCGTGAAAACCGAGTTGATGAGATGCCATTTTCCCCTATTGTTGTATAAACTCAGTCGGAAGGGAGGTCAAACTTATGTCTTCAATAAGGAAACGTGCTCGTGGAGATACCCCATTCTCTTCTTTGCAGTAAAAAATAGGTTGGGAGGAAAACGATCTCTCTCTCTCTCTCTCTCTCTCTCTCTCTCTCTCTCTCTTCTCTCTCTCTCTCTTTTAACACCAAGTCAGCTACATCTTTTAAGAAAGGGAAAATAAAAATAATGCTGCTAGAAGAATACACTCTCTTTCATGTGATGCCAAATAAGTTGGGGCAAGTATTGAGCTGGATATAAGATTCCATTTTTCAAGTAACAGTTGAAAGAGACGGGGTAATAGTGCAAGAAACTAT
>NC_087209.1:10800732-10805732 GCF_015104395.2 Macrobrachium nipponense | reverse complement strand
CTATTATCGTGAAAAAAAAATTCTTGTGTTCGGTTAAGCATATATGAAAATATTTTAATTCAGAGGTAGAGCGAATTATACATTAAAGGACATTGTAGCTCGATGTATATATATATATATAGTATATATATATATATATATATATATATATATATATATATATATATATATATATATATATATATATATATATATGTAGTATGTATGTATTACACACATAATACCCATATATGGAACATACATATGTGCATGTATCCATATATATATATATATATAATATATATATATATATATATATATATATATATATATATATATATATGTATATGTATGTATGTATTACACACACAATACCTATATATGGTATATATATGTGCGTGTATCCATATATATAAATCATATATATACAAGTGTGTGTGTGGGTGTATCCTTAACACAGTGATATTGCTATAAAAGTAAATTGTAATAAAATACTCTCTAATCTTTCAAATTAGCTTCAAGCCCTAAACCTCTCTCAGGTTCGAACAACATTCTTACGAACTTGACTTTGCAGATTTCTGGGCTCTTACTCTGAGATAAAAGAACGCGATACAATTATTCTCCCTGGACATTCACCCTAAACTCTGAGACCTTGGTTTTCTCGACCTTCTCTCTTCCGATGATTTATTTGTCTCCTTCCTTTTATCAACGCAAAATAAAAAAGTGACCAGTCTCCATTTGAAGTTCTTCCACTTTCTCTCTCTTTAACGTAATCCGCAAGAAACTCCGCTTCAGTTTGCCATTTAATAATGTTTCTACTAATAGACGCGACTTACTACACATAAATAAAAGAATACAACATCTTTAACAATTATCTTTCGCCTGATGAATCCAAATTGAATTTCTACAAAGGACCGGTTTCTTCATATATAACGGTGCAGCTTTTATCTCCAATTTTCATCACAAATCTAATCTTTGAGATTTCAGTGTATTGAACGGCCTGTGAACACCTAACAACCTCATCACTTGCAATATAATTTGCAATGCACTACAAGCATAAGACTCAGTATCTGAAGTACCTCTGTTCAAATCATCTTTAATTTTCTTGTTATCAGCAACTTCCCATCAGCTACAATATATTTCAAAAATTGTTTTTTTGTTATCCCGGTATCCTCTCATCTGTGTCTTAAACCCTTCTCATAAACCTTTCCTTACTTTCAATTTTTGGCATTACATAAATATCAGACAATGAGTTCGAACGGAATGGGTGAAGGAGGCGAGTAAAATAAACAGCAAAATTCCAACCATTTCTGGTCTGCCACAACAAACAGAAATATCGCAAAACCTTTCACGGGGAGGTGCTTACTTAACAGTCTCATTAGGCTGCCCACTTAAAATTTGTCTTTTTTACTATAACTTGTATCATGGAGGTCCTGGCCTGAGGAGATGGAAGCCATAAACGTTCAAGTAAGTTCCTGATTTTTAGCGGTTAGGACACTACACTTCTTGTACCTCCTTTCCTTCCTCTAGTATTCCTCTCCTTCACTCCTACAATTTGAAGGGTATACATTCTTCCACCATCTCCACTTCACCGACCTTGCTCTCCTATCATTTTTTTTCGGGCGTGCTAACCATTTTACCACTCCTTTGTATTTCCTTGTTCTTCACTCTCTCAATTCTTCTTATTCCACATACACAATATTGTCATCTTGTTGCCAGTTAATAATAAGTGAATAATGTATTAGATTATTTTTTAAACTGTTAATTAGTTAAGAATGGTAACTGCTAGTTTTCTCCTCTCCGGTGTTTGACTTCTTGTACGTTTTTACTAATCCTCTTTTCAAATTCCATATTTGGTGATTTCACTGGGAGTGGTCTTCTCCCCCCTCCAACCCCCCGGCTCTTGCTGTCCAGTGGGGATATGGAGGTCTTCGGTGGTAATATGAGCGAGTTGTTTCCTGGACCTTGCCTTGAGCGCTATTTGAAAGGGTCGTTGGTACTGATTTTTGGCCGCTGCACATGTACTTGGACTGGAGATTATTCACCCCTACATACCTTTTGGATCTCCCAGTCTGCAGCTTCAGGATTTATCCTTAACGCCCTTGGTTCAGTTATTTATAAAACCAAGGGGACCTCTCTGTCCCAAGGTAAAATGATATACTTATTAAGCTGACGGCAAATGTTCCTCTGCTGTCGGTTTCGGTGAACCGCTTGATACTTGCCAGTCACCTATTGATATTTTTGGATTCAGCGCTGTGATTGCATTAGCATCGGATAATCACCCTGATTTGTCCTCCAGACGTGGAGTTGTACCTTGCTTTGCAAGAGGAGTACTTTAAAACATACGGAGGTTGTTAGGAATATTAGTGTGTATTTGTTAGGATATTCTTTCTTTTTGCCTTTCTCCTCCTTTCTGGACCCCCTCCTTTTTGTGGATGAATGTGTTGGTTTCTTTTATTAGTTGTGTATTTGGGATTTGTTTAGTGATTATTTAAGGGTGAGTGTTATTCATAGATTTTTGTATTATAAGAGGTTCAGGTGTAATTTCTGCCTAACGAATTTTGTATTAAATTTAAGTGATTTTTCTGAAGTGTTTATTTTCACCCCTGAATTGATTTTGCACACTGTGGTTTAAGGTTGTGGTACGATTTCACACCTTATGAATTTCGTATCCTGTTAAGTGAATACAGGTGTAACCTATATTTTGATAAGTGTATCGTGTGGTGGTTAACAAGCCATCACAATATATTTTGAAATGTTAATGATTTTTCTTCTCTCTGTCACATTCATCATCCACACTTTAAATCCACAAAAAAATTTTGGATTCATAACCCCTTCATGCATTCTAGATTTTAATTCTATTTAAGCAGTTTCATTTCCCACCCCTTATAATATGTGTGTGTGAGAGAGAGAGAGAGAGAGAGAGAGAGAGAGAGAGAGAGAGAGAGAGAGAGAGATGCTGAACCCAGGACACACTTGTCACACACGCACATCCAAACTCGAATGACTTAATACCCTTAACAAGGAACAAAGACCAGATTACACAAAAATTGTTCATTAACGAGACACAAGAAGGGTAATCTGAAATGAATAGCACTCACCAGCTGTGAGAAGCGTTTCGCAAGGGGGAGAAGAGTCACACCTGTTTCGGTGTTAATTAGATATAATGTATTTTATTCCTGAAGGAAACGGTTAATTTCACTTACAATCTGGTGTACAGACAAAAAAAATCAATAAGGTTGCAGCTGTGATTTACAGGTGCTTGAAATCAGCTAGAGGCAAAGAGGATTTACCTCGCTTTGCAATTCAAATGATTTATTCTATTTCATCTTTACAAATATTATTAATTATCATACATGGCGTAAAAATCGCCAAGGTAGACTACAAATATGGCTATCAACTTGCTGAGAGAGCTTCCCTTATTATATGTAAGTGATATACAAGCCTAGAACACAAGCAATTTTTTTCTTTATAATCGAGTAGTTTTCAAAATTCAAATATTTCTACGCATAAACAAAAGACAAACTAACAACATTGGAAACAACAAAACTGGAAGAATCTTAATTTACAAGACCAGATTAATTTCCCTCGAGAAGAGACAGTATCACAAAATGCAAATAACTACAACGAAGCCTTCTACTCCTAATGCCTTCCGGAAACACAACCAACCATTCATCTGACTGGCTTGTTAAATCCACATCCATCCAATCACGTAACTGGTTTACAGTCCCAATACCAATCCCTCATACAATTGGCCAGCAAATCCACAATCATTAGTGAGACTGACGCACAAATCCACAACCATTAGGCTTCCCAAAATACGAAGTATATATATTGCGGAGACAGTATCTCCAAAGTGGAGTGGAGACACTATCTGCGCCTCGCTTTCCGATTACACTCAGACTTCGTCTTCGGAAACTTGATTGGATGTCTTATCGGAGTTGATAACACCGAATTCTATCTCTGCGGGGAGTCCCATTTTCTGCCGTTGTCGCATAAATATGTCCGGATGATTGGGGGGCAGAGAAGGTGAAGGTCAAATATGACGTTGTATGTCATTCAAAAGAGGGAATGAAATTGGGAGGAAAATGAAGATCGTTTGACCTCACGACGAGTCAACAGATATAAGCCCTTAAATTACTGACATTTCATAGATTTCCAGACGATGCCAGAAACGCAAATATGCAATGTGAATATTCCTAAAACATTAACAATTGCTTATCTCATACAATCTTCACTTTCCAAAATCTTATTCCATAAATAGAAATTCTTGTTAGTATTTTAACTTGCAAATAAAGAGCAGGTCTTATCAGACAAAACATGGAACCTTCTGGATTGAAAACAGACAACGAAGCTTCAGTCTGGGCGACCGACGCCAAGAGCCTGCAGAATGAGATGAAAAGGAAAATTAGGAATTATTAGACACCAAAAAAAATACAAAAGAAAAGTCAAGAACGTGAGCATAATTCATCACTCCGGGATGTCGCGCCCACGATATTGCTCGCGGTCAAATATTCATTTCGTTCGTAGCTGCTCACACACACACACACACACACACACACACACCAAACGTAATTCCATTTGAATCATTAAGATTAGGAAGAGTTAGTTGAAAGGGCACTTTTTCTTACGGATGCATTTGAAGAGCTACGTTGTTTAAAGAATAATTCTAAAAAGAGAATAGATAAAAAAGCAAATTCAATCGGAAGGTTCCTAGGCCTTTGAGAATTATAATCCGTACGGATGGATGGAGAGAGAGAGAGAGAGAGAGAGAGAGAGAGAGAGAGAGAGAGAGAGAGAGAGAGAGAGAGGACAATGCTATGCCTGTTGTTTTCCCAAACACAATCTTACGCCTTTCCGTACATTTTCAGAATGAAAATTAAAGATAACAAGAAATGTATAATGAATTTAGTGCTTGATCCAGAAATATTACATTATTATTACACCTTTATCCTAATTTGCAGTATATTGCCAAATTCCGTTACTCAGGGACTCCCTGTTTGGATGAAAAACAATTTTGA
>NC_087209.1:10780732-10795732 GCF_015104395.2 Macrobrachium nipponense | reverse complement strand
TGTTTCAGATGAAAACGATGCAGACCAATAATAATAAATATTGTACATATATGAACCATTTATTTACTTTTTGGTGCTACAACCACGTCACTGACCGACCCAAGAAAAAATCAATTAACCATTACTGGCCCCTTTGCAAATAACAAACCACATTTCATTTCCAGAACCACATTTCATTTCCAGAAAATTCTAATACTAGTTCTTTCCACTACCAAATACTGACAGAGTATTTCTGAATAAGGCCGCATCTTTTCACATTCATCTCGCAGATATATCTGATAATGATGTTTCGTGATGTATGCTTATTCATCTATTTTCCCTACAGTTCACTTCTTCTGTTTTCCTATTTATTTTTCACATTTCTTCCCCTTTTAATCCCCAAACCGATTTTCCCCGTCCCTCTAAATTTCACATGCACCAGAGCTTACCAAATCTAGTCACTGGCCTTTTGAATGCTTTCAGAATAATAATAATACTATTGTTGTTGCAACATGAACAACAATAAAAATACTATCAAAATGATATTAATAAGCAGTCTGGTATGCGTGGAGGTGAAACCTATGTCACCAAAGATCGCCAACTTCAACAGCTTAGACCCTTTATAAATTGGTCGATCGGGGCCTGATTTGGAGTAAAAACAACGAGTTATTCCAAGGCTGCTTTTAACCCACTGCCATTTGTCATAACCATCACCACAAGGTCCTCCGAAAAGCATTAACACTTACGACAAATAATGACACTTTTTTTTTTTCCTACCTTCTTCGTATTTAACTAAAGATGGATTTGTATTGATATATGACATCTCAGTTTATTGTCAACGTTCGTTATGTTCCAGTTACCCTAATTTTTCGTTTGTGTGTGTGTTTCATCTTTGCTTCTTTAATTCTTTACCTCTGGCAAGTAACAGCTAAGGAAAAAATGTCCGGAAAAATCAAGGCAGTTGCATTTACAGTAGCATTACTGCTTTTAAACATATGAAAACACCGTCCCATTGCAAGCAAATGAACGAAATATGATCGTGCTTTAAAAATACTGAATTCGTTTTTATCATTATGTGTCATAAAGCACGAACACTTCCTAGTGATTCGCTTGGCTCACATACCCAAACAAGAACCTTTCAGCAAATACAAAAAATAAATAAATAAATAAATAAATAAGTGAAAAATAACGACAGACACGGAAGGCCAACATCATCGATATCCTCCCCTCATTATGAAACAAGCAAACAAAATCGATAACTGCCACCGCCTAATAACACGCTATCACACACAAAGCTGACATTAACGAGCCAGTTTAAACAGAGGCCCGTATTAAAAAAGTCGCGAATTGGACATTCCACTAGATCGAGGGCGCATTGTTTTGACTACCGCCCCGCTATATTTGGCTTCAGTATCGATTCCGTCTTCTTTTTCTTATTACGATTATTATTATCAGTCAGAGACACGTCATGCACACGAGAGACAGGGCGCAGCTTAAAGCCAGTCTGTTTGACTGGAATGAAAGATCCAGATAAGGAAGAGCTAAAGAGAAGGAAGAAGATAGAGAGAATAAAATTGGGAAAAACTGTGAGACAAGCAGGAGTGAGTAATTACTTGCCTTTAGATTTCACAATCATTATGCAAGTATGGACTCATTAGCAGATGCGTCCACAAGCGCACCGTGTGTGTGTGTGTGTGTGTGTGTGTGTTGAGTACATAGTACATATACACACTATATATGTTATATTATAATATATAGTATATAAAACTATATACATATACATACATACATATATATATATATATATATATATATATATTATATATATATTATATATATATATATATAATGTACATACGCACGCGCGCACACATTTTATATATACACACTTACATACACATACACACACGCACACACACACACACACACACACACACACACATATATATATATATATATATATATATATATACTATATATATACAATATATATATATATATATATATATATATATATATATATATATATATATTTATATATATATATATATTATATATATATCCAGAAATGTTTCTGCCTCTGCCATAAAAAAAGTTCGTCTTACTGTTCTCTAGCATTATATATCTTTCAATTCAAGCTACAAATGTCCTTTAATATCTAAATTCACTTTACCATCCCAAATGATATATTTTCATATATGTACCGAAGGGGAATTTTTTTAATTGATAATAATTTCGTCCCCCATGGGATCGAACCACCGTCCAAGTGGACGGGGACGAAATCAGGACAGTCAGTGACGCTATCCAATCAGCCCAACATTCTGGATTTCGTCCCGTCCACTTGGACGGTGGTTCGATCCCATGGGGGGACGAAATTATTATCCAATTAAAAAAAAATTCCCTTCGGTACATATATGAAAATATATGGTTTGGGAGGTAAAGTGAATTTAGATATAAAGGACATTTGTAGCTTGAATTGATATATAAATGGATCACGGTTCGATGTGATAATTCTCATAACAAAAGGCTACGTGCTGTCAAACGCTCGAATTGGCCAACATGGTAGACGGGGTTCCATATCGATTCTAATTACGAAAGCATCCAGATCGAGGGTGATTTGTAAGGTCAGAATCGATATGAACTTATAGCGTCTCTGGTGGCTGATTGGTAGCGTCACTGACTGTCCTGATTTCGTCCCGTCCACTTGGACGGTGGTCGATCCCATGGGGGGACGAAATTATTATCAATTAAAAAATTCCCCTTCGGTACATATATGAAAAATATATCATTTGGGAGGTAAAGTGAATTTAGATATTAAAGGACATTTGTAGCTTGAATTGATATATAAATGGATCACGGTTCGATGTGATAATTATTCATATATATATATATATATATATATATATATATATATATATATATATATCCAGAAATGTTTCTGCCTCTGCCATAAAAACTGTTCGTCTACTGTTCTCTAGCATTATATATCTTTCACGAGCAGCGTAATTCTTCATATGTGAGGCGCTCTTCAATAAAAATAGAAATTATTAAGACGTAAGTCGAAACAACAGCTGCACTTCAATTCAGATTCACGAATTCAGTCAAGTCCCAAAAAGAACATTTATACAGCTAAAGTGCTTATTATTACCCTCCTTCCTCCATAACAAGGTTACCTCAAAATACATTGATCTATAAGTTTTCACTTTGGCTAACTCTTAAAACCCTTCGACCCTCCTTTACTACTATCCTACAATTCAGTTAATCAAAATAGCTCCCACCTTTTTCCATCCCTTTCCATTCAAGAACCTCACTTCGATTTCATAAAGAGATACTGTTTGTTTGTTTGTATGGTGTTTTGCATGGAACCAGTGGTTATTCAGCAACGGGACCAACGGCTTTACGTGACTTCCGAACCACGTCGAGAGCGAACTTCTATCAACAGAAATACACATCTCTGACGCCTCAATGGAATGCCCGAGAATCGAACTCACGGCCACAAAGGTGGCAGGCCAAGACCATACCAATCACGCCACTGAGGCGCTTAGAAGACCCTGAACTATTACTATTCTTTCTTACATTCCAAGCTCTGCTTTCCTCCCCTTCAACCTGTAGTGACTTTTTCAATTTTACTTTTGCCTCGCCTACGTAATTTGCAAACAATATTTTCGCATTTTTGCTTCACCTTCGTACCGCCTACACGAATCAAGTATTATATCATTCCAACTTTATACATGACATTTATTTCCATACGTACGAGCAAAAAGACAGCCCTCCCCAACCCCCAACCCCCCTCCCCACACACACACACACATATAATATATATATATATATATATATATATATATATATATATATATATATATACACACACACACACACATATATATACTATATATATATATATATATATATATATATATATATATATATATATATATATACACACACACATACATACATACATATATATATATATATATATATATATATATATATATATATATATATATATACATATATGGGTGGTTTGCTTACGCATATACAATGAAGAATACTCACTCTCAGAGTGTCGTAGGCAAGCATATTTCTAACTAATACAGAATCCATTTCAATCGGGTATCTTTGCGACATCAAAGAATCTCATTCTAAATACGGGTCAAAAACCGAGATGAAAATGATTTCGCGAAAAGCGGAGGCGAGGCTGGAGGAGGGTAGGACATAACAAAGGAATGTTTTGAACAGATTGCATTCGGGAGGGACAGGTAATTACAGTAAGTAATTACATTTTAGTCCATAGCCCGAAATAGAACTGTACCTTTTGGCATCCAATTTACATGTATTCATGACGGGGAATTACAATGTTATTATGTATTTTATTTTTCTCTGGGTCGCTCGGCAGCGCAGCGAAGGAAACAAAAAAAAAAAAAAAAAAAAAAAAAAAAAAAAAAAAAAAAGATGCGCCGCGTTCATTTGGTCATCTAATTAATTGCCCATCTCAAAATAATGCTCACGTGTGTTCTGGAAAAATACATTTCTCCCTAATCACTCTCGATCGAAATGAATAGGAGGATTGCACTGGAGAGAAAACAAAAAATATGCGAGGTCATCGTTCAATCACTGCCATTTTACCCGGGCAAAAACACGCAAAAAAAGGGAGATGCATTTATCAATAGATGGCATTTTAATTAAATCAGGAAATATGCTAATTGGCTGCATTAAGTCTCGCAGCTGTCAGGCTATTTGTGATGATATTATTGGTAAAATGGAAATGCAAGAGAGAGAGAGAGAGAGAGAGAGAGAGAGAGAGAGAGAGAGAGAGAGTCTTAAAAAAGACACTCTCTCTCTCTCTCTCTCTCTCTCTCTCTCTCTCATTTTTAGTGACTCATTACTATGATTTTATTCAACAAGGACTTTGTTAAACAATAATTCTCGTAATGTCCACAATGTAATAAAGCAATTAAAGGAATAAATCATATATATATATAATATATATATTATATAATAATATCTATATATATATAATATATATATAATATATATATATATATACACACACACACCCACACACCGTCCAGTGCCTCTAGCCTATAAAATGCTGGATATATCACATGAAAGAGGCACTGGACGGTACACTTATTATTAAAGAAGTAAGAGACTTAACGCTACATATCGGGTAAATGTCCACTGTATTTAAGGGTCTCAACACACTGCTCATGAACTTTCTGTGTTGATGTATGAAGTGGCTAAGACTACTGTAGTTTTCTCAAGGGCGTGGGAACTAATTGCAACCACTGCCTTTGATTCCATCCTTGGCAAAAGACAGATGAAACAATATCACAATTAAAAATATGACAGCAACGTTTTCGCAAAACTCTTCAGTAAATCAGATGGATGAAAAAGATGCTGGCCTTTAAGTAAGACGGTATTTTCTGAACTTCAAGTTTGACCGTTGTTATCCATAATAAAAGAAATTCTTAAAGCATCGAAAACGATATCATATATCCAGAAGTGACAGGTTGATGAACACTTTCAAGAGCGTAATAAACAAACTGGATGAAAGCAGCAGCGCGCGCATACACACACACACGCGCACACACAAAGAAGAAGGAACTGTGTCAAGGTGGGACCAAGCGTGAATAAGCTAATGACTCCACATTACAGAAAGCTCTGACGAGCAAAGATGACAGACCAAGACCAACATCACAAGGAAACCAGAAGGCCAAGAAAGACGGAATATGGAAGAATGGATCAGAGGTAAAAGCAAGAACAGAAGAGAAATGAAAAGGTGAATAGGACTATTGGAGAACAGCAGACTGAAAAACACACTATAAAAGAGGAAGGGGCCCGATGCTCGTTTGAGAACGTGTCGGGTGATTATTTGAATTTCTAAAAATATCAAGACATAAAACAGAAATTCTAAAAAAAAAAAAAAAAAAAAAAAAAGCGCGATATGCCACACTTAAAATGCTTTAAATGTCAGATGAGCGGCGACAAAAAGATAACCTTACCAATAATTCCTCACCGATTATGTGAAAGCATTGAATGTTACTTATAACCTAAAAGTAAATCTAAGGGGGCAAAAGGTATAAGTGGGCATTATACCCCGTCGATGGTGATTTAAAATCCTGTTTAATTCCACAATTTAGGTCAAAATGATCGCGTGCTTTAGGTAAATATTTGTTTAAGATTCCTATTAATAAACATGCTTATTACAATAAACAGATTCTTCTCCTTCATCTTCGTACAAAATGAATCCTATCTTCCGACGGATGAGCTGGTCGTGTTTTCTCTCCAAATATTGATCCGAGAATTCAATACGGCCAGCAACCGTCATGTTTCTCTTCACATCTCTCGAGACTTTCCTCGACCTATCATCCTTATCAATCTGAGTAGTTATTCCCTTTATTTCTATTCACTCTCAAAGAGCCGTATACGCGCAATCTAAGTAATTGCCCGACGCTGAGAGTAATTAACCGCGTTCTCTTCACAGGGCGACTGGCTGCATTCAGCCAGCGATGCCGTTTTTTCTTCACAACATTGGCTTTTAGCAGTGTTACCATAAGCAGTTCTTCTGATTATTTACGTTATTTATGATTTAATGGTTAGAATGCGCATTTTCCGATGAGAATTATTTTCCGAGACGTAAAAAAAACTATGTCACTAGCTGAACATAAAGTATTTTTGACGAAGAAAAAGAAAGGATTTCAATAAAATTAATTTCTATAAATAAGCAGGATATGTTTTATAACTTCATTTTCATAATAAAACATAAAAAGGCAAAGTGAAGAATTTTATTCCTCAGTGCCGTGGCCTGTGGTCGGAAAAGCCAAGGAGAGTTGCCAGATGTCACCAGAAAGCCTACTAGTAGACGAAATTCCTCATAACGGCAACCCTGTCGCTCGACTCGATTCCTATTGACGAAGGCGAGCCTTGCATCCTTGGCGCATCTAAGATGCATTCGGGTTATTTTCGGAGGCACTAATACCCGTTTCTCGTCTTCAGTCGCTTTCCGAGTCCTTCTGTTAATTAAGTTCCTCCCCGAGGTTGTGTTCGTGTATAAGCTTACGATGAGATGTTATGCTTCTCAATTAAGACTTTCTGCTGAGATGGGTTTCGAATTACCCCTCCTATTTCTTCGAAGGCGTCTTTGTTCCTGAATGGGAGATGCAATCCGGCCTTTGCTCTATTGATACAGGGTTTTCTCTCTGGATTATGCTTCCGTTCCCTAGGACCTCTCTCTTTTTTTTCTATTCTCTAATTATGCTATTTCTGATTATATATCCGATTAGTTTACCCTTAAAATGTGTTCTATGAATATTACTAGATATGAGCAATCTTAACATTGTATTACTAACACAGTATCCTTCATTAGTCTGCAAACACGTGTCCGCATGTAGAGCCAAGCCTTCTGTTTCTCAGCATAGCTTGAGGATGAGGTTGAAAGTCCTACGTCCTAGCCTATGGTTGTTTAGAGGGCTTACGAGTCAGCAGCCTCTAGGCCATTTCCAGCCGGTCACCCACCCAAGTGCTCATCAGACCAACTGCACACCTTAAGCCCAAAATTGAAAATAGCCATGTACAACGGGTGTATGTGTGTACGTACGTATATATGTACTTACGTGTATGCATATATATATATATATATATATATATATATATATATTATATATATATATATATATATATATATATATATATATATATATATATATAATATATATATATAATATATAAGCGAATACCACAGGAAAAGGATAAACAGAAATCCAAGCGCTTTAGTCTTTACTAAGATATTCGTTATTTGATAATGTCTTAGCAAAAGACGAAAACTTTTGGATTTCTGCCTATCGTTTTCCTGCATCTACTGTGATTTTCAAGCTTATATATATATATATATATATATATATATATATATATATATATATATATTATATAATATCTATTAATAATAATATATATATTACCAGGTCAGTGGTCTGGCAAAACTACCTTTAATAATAATACTCTATCTACATATATACACCCATTTCAACCACGCTACTTCAAAGTACCTTGGGAAGGATACGGTACAATATGGCGGGTTGTAACCACGAACGTTATGACAGCCTCAATAAAATATGACAATGCGCAATGCTGCGCGGTGGTGCATCCTCGCATCCCAACAAGGCACAAATGCAGACCTTCGAGTTCAACGTTTTCCAATGATATACGACGAGAAATTCGTCGACTGTCAGTTTCACGGGTCTCGGTACACCCGACTTGTATTTATAGCCTTAATTCTGCTATGATCTATTTGGCAATATGCTCCGGAGAACTATTTGTATTCTGTGAAACCCCCTTTCCGCTGGCATTCTGGACTCGGCTTTTCCATGAGGGAAATTCATGTCGAAAACTGGAAAACCTTGAGACTATTTAGCAATGCGCTCTCAAGAACTATTTGTATTCTGTGAAACACGTTTTCTGTTTTAAGTCTGGACTCTAAATTTCCTTGAGGAAAACCTGTGTCGAAAAACTGGAAAACATCGCAGTAAAACATAACACGTGTATCAAACAAACTTGAGCCAGTCCGTGGGTAAATAATTCAGTAAACCCATACCCGTGGCTATGAATAAAAACGGGGTATTAAGGACACGTGACCGCGTATACTGCTTACCTCGCAAGCCAATATTCACAACGAACCTTGCATAAACAAACGCAAACATTAAAAGCTTCACGAACAAAACTGTCACTGAAATACAAGAACTATACAATGATGAATCTCCTTTCCACTAAATGGCCACCTATAACGAGAGGACGCCTGCATTTCATGTCAGTTACGTCAAATGGTAATTGAATCAATCTTTTACCTGTTCATGAAGTGAGTTGGTTTTCTCCCAAGAGGTGTCAGATCTTTCACAAAAACTGACTCATACCGAGTCTAAACAGCGCTTTGCTAACACGGCTAATACTCAAGCCTGGTGTCTGTGTAACTTAGCCATGGTACTTATCTGTATGTCATACATCAAGGTATGAAATAAATACATATCAAATTGTTCAGATTCATGGAATGCATAATAATAAGAGATTTTCCTGATTAACGCGTAATCTACAATAAACAATGCATGCATATATTTTATATTCTAAAGTAAGATACTCGCAAACATATCGACCGCAATTATACCGGAAAAAAATTCTGGAGCAAAGTAAAGCACAATGGAGATGCAAGCTTTATTCCAACAACAACAACAACAACAACAACAACAACAACAACCAACAACAACAACAACAACAACAAACAAAACAACAAAAACAACAATAATAATAATAATAATAATAATAATAATAATAATAATAATAATAATAATAATAATAATAATAATACTTCGGAAGGAGACCCTCTCGTAGACATGTTTTGTTAAAAATGACTGCTGTTTCAGCACTATTAAATCTTATAAAGAGTCTTCTCTATCTTTCTGATGACGGCTTTCTCGTTGTTGCTTAGACTGGCGAGCAACGCACCAAAGGGCATGGTAAAATTCGGTTGAGTCATTTGATTTATTATTGCTTATACAATTCTCTCTCTCTCTCGCTTGATAATGTCCTGTCGATCAGGAGGAAACGTTTCGCGTTAGAGAGAGAGAGAGAGAGAGAGAGAGAGAATTGTATAAGCAATAATAAATCAAATGACTCAACCGAATTTTACCATGCCCTTTGGTGCGTTGCTCGCCAGTCTAAGCAACAACGAGAAAGCCGTCATCAGAAAGATAGAGAAGACTCTTTATAAGATTAATAGTTGCTGAAGCAGCAGTCATTTTAAAAAACAAAATAATAATAATAATAATAATAATAATAATAATAATAATAATAATAATATTTATCTATCACAATATTACTTACACTTAATAACAATATACAAGTTATGATGAACCCGAGTTAAATTCTTCACGTCACACAGACAGCATATATTATAACCCTTTTACCAATTAAAAAAAACTGAATAGTATGGGAACGTAACTGGAAATGAGAAGAAATACTTCAGTAAAAAATATATTAACCGTTCAAACATAGTTTTGTACGTGTCTATATAGTGTTTCGAGATGCTTTTTGGAATTTTAATTAACTGTTTCACCTAAAATCACGTTTCTGAGCAACATAATCTACATAGTGTACATGGATTTTTGAGAAGACTGCTTATACTTACACCACTTTGAGAAAATTGGTGAAATATACAGAAATTCACCTAATTATGCAATGATACCAACGTAATACACAAACACACACTATATATATATATATATATATATATATTATATATATATATATATATATATATATATATATATATATATATATATATATATATAAAAGTTTTTTGCTACGAAGGAAAAAATGAAAAAGCGAGATAGCCGAGTACTTTCGGTCCTGTTCGGACCCTTTACTGAAGGCAAACTGATTTTACAGAGAAACAACATAGTCAAAAGAAGGCTTAATATCCAAACTGACACTACAAGATTAGCAATAAGGGCGATTTTCACTCTACAGAAAGGAGGAGCCGCCTGAGGGTAGCCACACCTTGAAGGATACACGCAGTAAACAAGTTATTCTTCCAGAAAACAGTACATTTTGAAAAAAAACATATACTATTTTCTGGAAGAATAACTTGTTTACTGCGTGTATCCTCAAGGTGTGGCTACCCTCAGGCGGCTCCTCCTTTCTGTAGAGTGAAAATCGCCCTTATTGCTAATCTTGTAGTGTCAGTTTGGATATTAAGCCTTCTTTTGACTATATTGTTCTCTGTAAAATCAGTTTGCCTTCAGTAAAGGGGGGTCCGAACGGGACCGAAAGTACTCGGCTATCTCGCTTTTTCATTTTTGCCTTCGTGGCAAAAAACCACCTTTATTTATACATAGCATCACCCCTTTTATATACTTCGTGATCAAGTTATTCATATATATATATATATATATATATATATATATATATATATATATATATATGTGTGTGGTGTGTGTGTGTGTGTGTGTGTGTGTGTGTGTGTGTGTGTGTGTGTGTGTGTGTGTGTGTGTGTGTGTACTTAAAATCAATCGTAGCCATCAAAGCAATATATAGGACACATCTAGCAACTTGAACTACATACAATTTATTAATTAATAATATTTATAAATAACGTGTGTATGTGTGTGCATTCATAATATACACCCCCAAGAAACCAAACCAGTCAGATGTCACTGTGTATGGATGAAATATACATAAAGATAAATAATGTCACGGAAATAATGGGATTGTTCATACAAAGAGGAAGGGGGCGAAAAACTGATTTGAAGTTTAATTGAATTCCGCGTCCCTCCTAAACTTAGGCAGCGTACGGATTCTCATCATTGTCCATAAAACAAAGGAGTCCTGTCGACCACTTTGTCACAGTCTGAAATATGCTGTGCAGATAAGGTCTGGTATTGCATCGACAAAGGGCTTTCGGAAAATAAACTAAAGGCTGATTACGTACGTAAAGCTGCAAAGTTGAACTGGTTGGGCGTTATTGTCTTGTCTTTGCATCATCGAAAGCTATCCTCATATAAATATTTTCAGTTATTTGACCCTATAATATTTCAGAAATTAAGATACGACATTTCCAAATACAAATTTTTCGTTTCACCTCGTAGATCATTATTACAGATTTTTTTTTTTATTTCCAAGGCTCTATTATTTTGTCTACGCATATCAACGCTATGATAAAATAGATATTTTCAGTTGCTTTACCCATGATATTTCATTATTAAAAAACGACACCCCAGCTAAAACTTATTTGTTTTCCCTCGTAGAACATCATTGCAGTCTTTTTTATTACAAAGGAAATATATGATATGTTATTTATTATTATGTAACGATTCACAATTTTCCCTGCCGTTACTATTATACAAACATTTGGCAATTGTTCTAAGTGATGTACTGTTCTAAATGAAAAACTGTGGTCGA
Source organism: Macrobrachium nipponense (assembly GCF_015104395.2). Taxonomy (NCBI): domain Eukaryota; kingdom Metazoa; phylum Arthropoda; class Malacostraca; order Decapoda; family Palaemonidae; genus Macrobrachium; species Macrobrachium nipponense. Next base: position 10,783,801 of record NC_087209.1, on the reverse strand, counting down.
ACCTAAGCAAACATTTCTTTTAAAACGTAATCAAATAATAACATAAATCTTTGTGCAGATGTTACGCAACGAACAGGACTACAAGAACTCTTCCTTGTAAGGTCCCTGATAGCCCTCTATCTGTGGTCAACAAATGATAGTATGTGAGACGTAGCTACATCGTCATCTTGCACGAAAAGACTGGCAATAGCTGGGAGCCATAATTTGATTTTCGTGGTATTCCATCAACTAAAGGATTAAGGCTAGAAAAGGACTGAAGAAATAGACAAAATCGCGATGAATAATATGACATAACTATTTAACAGTATATATGTTCTAAAGCAAAATTGAGCAGGTTAATCGTAACTCAAGAATTAATTCATTGTTCGTGTTAAACATGCACTGATAATCCCACCTACATATTTCACATTGAAGCAGGCTGAACCATTCTCTTCGAATAAAATTAAACTCTCTGCACAGTCTACACTGTACAAATTTTTTTTAAGTATGGCATAACAGAATTATAAAATCTAATTAGATAATCATCAAAGGTGAAATAATGTTTACCAGCTTTTGAAAACTTACAATACTGCAGTTACATTTCAAAGTCCATGTACTAACGTTATCTAGATACTCTACCTAAAAATAACGTGAAGGATATTATGCTGCCGAAATACACAAAACGTCGGAGTAAATGTTGCTTATGTAAACTATACTTCGACTAGATTAATGTTCCTTCAAATCATTTTTCCATCCTCAGCCCATTTACAGTTTCAAATGTACAGTATACTAGGACCCTAATGCAAAGCTGTAATGCTCTTTGAGTACCCAGGTAAATAAGTACACCTGAGCTTCCTTAATTAACTGTGTTTACTGCTGTCTAAGTTACATCCTGAATAAACATTTATCAGTTACAATGCACAGACAACGGAAGTACCTAACTAAAAGCATTGTCTACTTGGTTTATTCTAAAAATGAACATTTCATTTCAATAATTTCGTTTAGTTGATAAGTACGAATAATCAGGTCAATCAGTGTGAGATGAAGTGTGAAATTATATAATTTTTAAGAAAAGTTATCTTTAGAAATCTTTTATTACCGAGAATGAAAATCAAGATCCATGCTCTTATTACTAACTACTACTGACTATTATAAAGCTATGCATATTAATCTGATGATTTCTCAGGAGACAAGTTGTCGTGATAGAAAATGCAAAGAAACCTATTAGTAAATCAACTTGCATGAAATGCTCCATCATTAGAAATATCTGCCATTTCCTTGGGAGTCATTCGGAATAAAACTTCAACTTTTTGGGGAGGACGTTAGGTGCTAAAAACAGCGTCATCTGGCAAGAGCAGGCCTGATTTTTTGGGAAGTCAATAATTAGCTCTTTTCCTGCTTTCGGAAAGCAATTGCTTTTACAACAACAACAACAACAAGAAAAACTTATTTTAAATGTCACTCGTTTTTATCTCTTCCAGTTTTAAGCGATGGGAAGTGAAATATCTTGAATTTTTATGTGTCTTTAATTACGCCCTTGCCAACCTCGCGAAAATATTTCCCATTTTAAACACTTGATTCAAAACTTAATATATTTACGTTAATTCCTTGTTTCTTCAATGAACGTGACTGGATAAGATCAAAATTCTCCACGCCTTTATGGGATGAGGCTGCAAACCCCAGGGGCTTTTGACACCGTCACAAATTCCCAGCAGAGTCGACTGACTACCAGTCACCCCATTTCCTGCTTCAGTCATTAGAAGCCCAATGGATTTTTCAGCAAACGGGCTTAGAGCATCCCTTACCCATAGGCTCGATCTCGGGCCTTTACCTTATAAGACAAGGTTGTTAACAAATGAGTTATGAGGACCAGTTTTCATACTATGTGAATATATGCATATATATATATATATATATATATATATATATATATATATATATATATATATATGTGTGTGTGTGTGTGTGTGTGTGTGTGTGTGTGCATGTGTGTGTGTACATACGTACATACATACACTACATACATACATACATATAGATACATATATGTGTATATATATATATATATATATATATATATATATATATATATATATATAAATATATATACATATATTTAATATATATATATATATATATAAAATATATATACTATATATATATATATATAATATATATATATATATATATATATATAGTATATAATATATAAAATATATATATATATATGTGTATGTATACATATATATATATATATATATATATATATATTATATATATATATATATATATATATATATACTATATAACAGAAACGAAAAGAACATCATAACTTGTATGACAAGTTGATCTAGATTAAACGACAGTCCCATTCGCATTCCTTGCTGCCAGAGTGACAAGTTTATGCAAATTTGTTTCGAATTCAATTCCTCGCTTTTACTCGCTCGTTACATTTCGAGTAATCATAAACGAATTACTCCTAAACCATCATAAATACATTATTCGTGCCTACATTTGCTGGTGTCGCCGAAATTATGAAAACTGGAGTAAGCCAAATTATTTTGCAAATGGAGGTTGGTACATCGCGTTCATATTCATTCAATGTACAAATGATAATTACATGATAAATACCAAAATATTCTCTGGTACAGAGAATATGATTCGGGGTGAACATTTGTTTAAGAAGAAATTTATACTTCTGAAGCTTCTAAAATAATTCAATACTATTTCCGCTGTCCAAATTGTTTATATGCAGTGGAGTTCCCCAATAAACGTCTTTCAATGTATCTGAAAATAATTCACGTAACTCAACACAAGATGGCTTCTCATAACAAATAACCATTTTTTATGACTGGTTAATATCTTTGGTTAATATCTTTCATTCCAAATAAATATATAAATAATCCAATGAGCTCCTGAAAGTCGTGTTTGAAGTCTTAATACAAAGACTATAAGTCCAATGGAGAAAGTGATACATACAACAGAGTTCAAAATCTTTCACTTTTAAATGAAGGATTTCTCGACCAACATACAATAGAAAATAACATATAACGAAGACCACTCGTTTTGGCAAAATCTCAACTTTGACTA
>NC_087209.1:10768232-10770732 GCF_015104395.2 Macrobrachium nipponense | reverse complement strand
TCACCAGGAACCTTCGACCGCGCCTCCCAAGTACTTGTGAATAACGGGGTACTCAAATAAATTAATCAGCAAGGAAGTCCGCACAGCCCTGGAGAAATGGGTACGGTAGTGAGAGACCCGCAGCCCCGCCCCCAGGATAATATCAAGCTGTACTACAAAGCCTTCATGAGTTGCCCATTACCGAAGTGAAGAAGAGGACGCCATCAGAAAATTATTTCTGATAATGTATCCCCGACTGACGACACCAAGAATATCGACTTAATCATATATTACCAGAATCGGAGGACGCGCGATCTTATTATGAAAAATAACCCCTCTCCACAGGTACGAGAACCCCTGAAGCAGACGCATGTAGTGTACCAGTATAACATGCCCAGTCCGCGAATGCAGCGGCGCCTACGTAGGTATGACTACCATGCTACTGTCGAAGAGACTCTCGTGCCACGCCCAAGAGGGGGCTATAAAGAATCACGCCCGCACCAAACATCACGAGGCCATCTCCCAGAGATGTCATCATAAAGAACACGAAGATCATCGGGAAGGCCCCTGATGCCCGTCGGTTGCGCCTGCTGGAGGCGCTCCTCATCCAGCAAATAAAACCTACACTGAATACGATGCAGGAAGAATTTCTCCTCCCTACGAGTATGAGAAGACCTGCCACCAACAATGACACCACCGATCATGACAACTCTATGGATGACAACGCCCCCGAACGAGGTACTCCTGCAGCCGATGGAAATCAAAGTAGCCGTGACGTTCCACAGCGTAGCGCAACGCCCATCAATGTTACAGCGCCGCTTAGGAGGTCCAGCGGCTGCAGGATATGCTGCAACGCAACCATCGGTTCGAGGAAAGTGGCTTGAGACCTGGCTCAGGCAGCCAATGAAAAAACAAGACTCACCGCACCAGCCAATAGGAGACAAGCATGGGGCAGACCCCTTGCTGTCAACCACAGATATAACGAGGACGGACACCGCACCAAGGTCAGTCCACCCTCAGCTTCCCAGCCCGAGGATGTCTGGCAGCTCCAGACGAAAGCTCGCTTAAGAAAGAGAGAGAGAAAGAGAGAGAGAGAGAGAGAGAGAGAGAGAGAATCGTTAATGACTTTGATGACTATGGTATCATAGTTTATCTGTAAAATTCAAATATATACACCTATTTTGACCCTGTATTTTACCATGACCTCTATAGGCGCTCTACTGGCCTGTTTAAGTAGCACTGAAAAGCCGCTATTCGCAAAAATAGAGAAGAATCTCTACAAGTGTATGCTGCTGAAGTAGCCATTACTTTTAATAAAGTATGCTTGAGAGAGGGTCTGCTTCCTAAGTACAATAATAAGAATAATAATAATAAATCTTATTATTATTATATTATTATTATTATTATTATTATTATTATTATTATTATTATTATTATTATTATTACTGAATAAAATATCAAGGGAATACGATAAAAGGAAGTGGTAAAACAGTAAATCGCAAATGTATCGACAATGCCAGTGATGATTATCTTCTCTTCACCGCAATTAAATCATTCATGTTCATTAGACAGGAAAGGAGAATCACCGGACCACGAAAATATAATGAAAAATATAATGACCACATGAAAAACTCGCCTCCTCTCCATGAACTTCATGGTACCAGCAGAAAAAGGCAAATGGCAATGAAAATTAATGTTTCCTTGGTATTCAGAGCTGAAGTTATGGTATAATATGCATTACAAGCATGATACCCTAATATATTAACATAAAATATACATAGAATCCAATGCAAAACGGTTTGTAAACAATTCCATTAACAAAAAACGTTCATGCTATCATCATTTCAACAGAATTTACGAGCCACGGGGGACCTAGGCCCCAGCCCTTATGAATAAAATTGAGAAAATTGAATATACTCCCGACCAATCTACACAATTGGAAATAAAGCGATTTGCATTTGATGATCAGAAAACTGAACATCCAAAACATTACATCTGCTACTGACGAATTCAGGAAACATGGCAATGTTGACTCAGGGAGGGTTATTGTTATATATCTGAGACCAATAAACTCATTAGTATTCAAGGTAAGAGTCTGTGACGAATAAATTCTATGTTAGATACAATTAGCATTTTATTACGCCTACTTTTCCGAAGTGGTGCGTGAATATTGGATTAAAATCCTATAAAAGATGCTTCCTCTTTCCATTATATATATATATATATATATATATATATATATATATATATATATATATATATACATATATATACATATATATACATTATATACATATATATGCAATATATATATATATATATATCTATATATATATATATATATATATATATATACATATATATATATATATATATATATATATATATATATATATATATATATATATATATACATATACATATATATATATATATACATATATATATATATATATAGTATATATATATATATATATATATATATATATATATATACATATACACACACATATATATATAT
>NC_087209.1:10753232-10763232 GCF_015104395.2 Macrobrachium nipponense | reverse complement strand
GAGAGAGAGAGAATTATAAATCTCTCTGAAAATTGCACCTCATAAACGTTCGTTTCTCCTCTCCGTTCTTTTACTTCCTAATTACCAATTAACATCAACACCATAATGAATACCCGCATTATGACTACAATGAATATTCGGGGAAGAAAGATTTATCTTTATGTTTGCTGAATGCAACGTTTTTAGCAGACTAAGAACTGACACTAATGCGCGAGGATATATTCATCTAACTGAGAGAGAGAGAGAGAGAGAGAGAGAGAGAGACTAGTCAGGGTATAGATATGTTATGTATGCAATTCTTCTAAATTAACATTACATCGCTAATATTATAATTCGTATAATTATAATTGCAATCTTTAATAAAATAAAAAGTGTGTGTGTGAGAGAGAGAGAGAGAGAGAGAGAGAGAGAGAGAGAGAGAGAGAGAGAGATCTAGTTGAGGTCTGAATGATAAGTTCATTACAAAATCTTATAATTGCCGACAAGCATTTTGTTAAATTTCATGATGATCATTGGATTAATAACTATCATTACAGAGAGAGAGAGAGAGAGAGAGAGAGAGAGAGAGAGAGAGAGAGAGAAAATCCAGCTTGATGCCCTGAACTGATAAGTTCATTAGAAAACCAATCTTATGATTGGCCGATATTAAGCATCTTGTTAAATTTCATTGTTTGATTTGATTTGGAGTTGTAACTATCATTACGGAGTTTGAAAGTGAGAGAAGAGAGAGAGAGAGAGAGTCGAGGAGAGGAGAGAGAGAGAGAGAGAGAGAGAGAGAAGATGCTGAAGCCTAGACGGAACTTGAATATAAAAAGACTAAAACCAGACACTATTTATCAGCAACTCAAAATGACGACTACCCTTCCTATTGAAATCTTTATTGCTGTCATCACGCCGTAGAAAGATGAGTAACATTGCAATTGAAAGTGATCAGTGTTGATGTTATATGATTGGTTATGAAAGACATAATGTGAAGGAATTCATTTCAACCGCGTTGCTTTGCAATTATAAACTTATAAAAATATCAGCTGGGATCATTGACTTCTGGTCCCTGAGCGAATCATTGCATAGCCGATATTTCAACCAGTTTGAAAAGGTTAAAATGACCTTTGGGAAACAATCTTGAACAGTTTCAAATGTGCTTTTACGCATGAATGATTGATAACTCATTGCAATACGCATTGGGGAGATGTTATACTAAAAGCATAAAAGCTAGTAACAATAACATTAAATAAAAGGCTATTGGTTTTAATCTCGTACTTCGAGAATACTTTTCATATTAAACACTCACTGTTATTCGTAACATAATTAATATGACCTTCGATAGAGAGAGAGAGAGAGAGAGAGAGAGAGAGAGAGAGAGAGAGAGAGAGAGAGAGCAAGCTTGGAATTTGTTATGAAACCCTGTAAATGACGATAAGAGTTACTTGACCTAACACTTTCACCCATGACAATTATTCTATTATATCTAAAAGACAAAAGGAATAAAAAACTAAATTCAATTAGGTTATTTTCACCATCACTAATGGAGGTGTTATTTGCTGTGATAGCGGCTATGGCGTGAGCGAATTACTTTCAACAGAGCACCATTACAATGGCATTACATTTAGCAGCTTACGAAAATAGCGAATGGGGTATTTTTTCCAGCAGCTAAGCGAACCACGGCTAAAAGGATATTTTAACGGTTGCATGATAATAAATAACTTTACCAGCCTCAAAAGTATAAAGCGTCTTTCCGGATTCAGGGAAATTGTTCAACAATTTTAAATGTGCTCTTCTTCTATAATTATCGTTAATTACCTTTTCCATCCGGTAAAGTATCATCAGCAGAGCATATGGACGTCGAAGTATAATTAAATATATAGGAATTGGTTGTTTATGTCGATTCGGGAGAACAATAGTATTTTATTTCATAGATAATTTAATATCCAGTTAATGCCAGATATTGAGAAGGAATGAAAGGGTCGGGTAATGAAATTAAGATAACGATATTAAGAAACAAAAAAAAGAAAACGGGAGCAGTACTGAGAGATTTCCCAAACCAGGCAACAGCAAATACAAAAAGGGGTTGAAGTTGGAACTCAATCTAACTGTGAGGCATTTTCTGATATATATATATAAAAACCTCTATGAATTGCATCGATGGTTGTGTCGAGTTGAGTTTAATATAGAATTTAGGCCAAAGGCCAAGCACTAGGACCTTATGAGGTCATTCAGCACTGAAACGGAAATTGACAGTAAAAGGTTTGAAAGGTGTAGCAGGAGGAAAACCTCAAAGCAGTTGCACTATATATCAAGTGTCAGGCAGGAGAGGTGTGTGAAGTGTGGGTGGGAGTAAGTAAGAGGAAGAAAGAGAATATGAAAAGAGGTAGAGTAAAAAGAACTGCATCGATGGTGGAGAGCAACCTTTTCCCAAAATGGCTTAGAGCGAAATAGAGGGTTAACATCCTCCGGTATAGTTTATACACAATCAATCAATCAATCAATCATATATATATATATATATATATAATATTATATATATATATATATATATATTATATAGGTATATATAGTTAGCTAGATCGATAAATATTAAATATGCACATACATACATCGGGGTGAGGTTGCTAGTCCTATGCCCTTGAAAATCCTGGTTGAAACTACCACAGTAACCTACCTACCAGGTGACTGATTTATTACTTACGTCGACAAATTCAAAATGGGCTTTTGGAAGTGTGTGTGTGTGTGTTGTGTGGTGTGTGTGTTGTGTGTGTGTGGTGTGGTGGTGTTTGTGTGTGTGTGTTGATGTTGTTTGCAAAACGAGAGCTGGTACAGTCCAATACATGCATAACCATTACAACATAACACAGTTCATATCCGGTGCGCTGCGATATTTATGATTGCAATTACGTCAGCAAAGGTTAAATTTACGAACCGCGTATATCTTCATTGCAAACAGCTAATACGTTTGTCGTTCATTGTTAGATACTATGCAGATTTCGTTTTATATTCGAGTTTTTCCGTTGGATTAGTTTTAGAAATTTTTTGTGAAACCTTGAAATCATTGGTATTTATGTCAGAAGTAATAATAATAATAATAATAATAATAATAATAATAATAATAATAATAATAATAATAATAATCGGGAGAACAATACTCAAACTGAATGGAATTATTAACCAAATGTGTGTAATAATGTTGATGCCAAAAAATATTTTTTTTCCGAACGTATGGAATAATTTAAATTCTCTCTCTAATGTCATCTGATTTTAAAACTTCTTGGAAACTCTCTATTTTTTGGGGTTTTGGGGTTGTTTCAGGTATTCTCAAACCATAAATGTAATTTGTTTCCATGTTCGTTGTTGCATTAGCTCTGCCAAGATTCTGGGTTGTTCTTCTAAACAGTCCCTCTCTCTCTCTCTGCTCTCTGCTCGTCTCTCTCAGATTTCTCGTCTCTCTCTCTCTCTCCTCTCTCAAAAATCTCTCTCTCTCTCTGGGGGGAAGACGCTTCGTCATTCTCTCTCCTCTCTCAAAAACTGACTACATTATCAAATTAGTGTGATACATATTTTAGTTACAAATAAAAATTAACTAAGGTGGACGATTACATGAATAATACATATATACAAGGCTGTATCGTGACGTTCTCCAATGTCTTGAAGTTAGCTGATCTCACTTAAAAGAAAACAAAAATGCTATTTAAATTTTCTCGAAAATTCCAAACCATAGAAGCAATGTACGTTCGTCGATAGTTAGTTGTCAATCTATGCTGACAGATTGGCCGTCTATCAAGTTTTCCTCTCCCATTACAATTTAGCATCTCCGTCTTACGTCTTCTGACTATATGTACTCTCCGTAGTTACCCCCCCCCCCCCTCCCCCCCCCCCCCCCATTTTTTTTGGGGGGGTTGGCTCATTTTTTTCTGTGCTCTATTTTACTTATTTACATCTGTTACAAAACCTTTTCGTACGAATATTTCCATTCTACTTGTCCCTTCCTATAGCTCAATCTTTTTTTTTTTTTTTTTTTTTTTTTTTCAATTTGTTTAATTTACTTTTTTTTTGCGTTACTCCCGGATCCTTCCGCCTTCCCCCACCCGCCGCCCCCTTCCCCTTCATACTTTTCCATTCTCATTTTCTCTCAATTTGTACCTATTAGTTGCATTTCCGACCCGTTGCTTGCGTTTTTCTCTGCCCGATATTCTGACTCAGTTGTCAATTATCCTTTTTTTTTTTTTTTTTTTTTTTTTAAGATGACACGTTTCCAGTTTACTCTCTCTACTTGTAATTCTCTGCTGATATTCAATTTCCAATTGTCAATATCCTGGAAAAAAATGAACTTGCCTCTGGGCATATACGCAAATATCACGTTCGAAAGTATTGATTTCACGCCGAGCAAGTGATGGATGAGCTCAGCTTTCAAAATAGCGTAAGCTTCTCTTCACATATCCGTCTCTTACTTTCACTTAAAATGAAAGAATAACAACTATGTATACAATATCCTGTAAGGTAGGAAATTCAGTTCAATAATGCGTCATGCTAAATATACCTTTGAAGCATAGAAAACGTGTGAAGTAATTAGAACAAATTGTTTATTTTCTTAAAATTTCCAGCTTTCAAGCAAACGAAGAATATGAATGCATCTGAGTCGAAAGTTTAACACGCATCAATGTAAGTTTTAACTGAAATCCCTCTTGAATGGGCACCAACAGGCAAAAGAAAACACGCCTTTTGGTTTTCCGCATTCCAAGCTTCTACTTGAACGAGCTCTAATACAAAAACGCTTGAGGTGCAAAGCTTCCACTTGAACGAGCTCTAATGCGAAAATGCTTGAGGGTGCAATGCGAAAAAAATAAGGCATCAGTTCATAAAATACACTGTTCATACAAATGGGCTATGATACTTGTAGCTTGCTTGCAATAGAGGGACTGTGGGCGGGGTGTGTGGATGACTCGTGTAGGAACGAGAGGGGGTGGGGGATGGGGTAGAAACTCACCCCTGAATAACATGAATACATCTTCCTGCGTCTTTACTTAAGATTCATCGACCAAAATGTTAAAGATACAGGACCAAGGACGCATATTATGTTAAACTATATTATAGTATATATTTGTCATATCACAGTTTAGCAAATTCAGCAAGTTTTGAAGTTTCCATCTATTTTACCTTATAGACTACAGAAAATGTAAATATAAAAGTGGTTCGGGATTAGCGTTTATCCTTCCAAACGAAGAACAAGCTATTGTATTTTTCATTGTTTCCCCTCAAACGGAGAACAAGCCTATGTATTGTTTCATTTGTTTTCCCCTCAAAGAACTCAACTGAGCAACTTAACTTACTTTTATATTGGTTTTTGCCTAAATCCCGTAAATCCTCCGGATTAAATTAGTATGCAGATGTAAACATCGTTCAAGATTGCATTCTGGAATGAAATGTTATATATGTATATATATATATATATATATATATATATATATAAATATATATATATATATATATATATATATATACATATATATATATATATATATATATATATATATATATATATATATAAATATATTATATAAATACACACACACACACACACATATATATAGATATATATATATATATATATATATATATATATATATATATATATATTATATTATATATATAAAATGCTTCTATTATCATCTCTGCTCACTGTTTTAATAGACTACTTCACCTCAACGCTGTTCTTCAATAGTAAATTACTCCGACAAACATTTTAACTTTGATTGAAAGCAATAGAAATAATGACCCTGCCTCAGCAATCAAAGCAAATATCTCGATAGAAAATATATTACCATTATGCTACACAAGTGACGGAAGAGCTTAGCTTTCAAAAAGGGCGTAAGTCTCTCGCTACTGAACAAAGAACTAACATTCAAAGGCTGATTAAATGTCAGTTAATGACGGTTTTAACTGTGGTAACGACAATCAAAAAGATGAAAATACAAGGTGAAGGCTGCTCCGTGGTTAACCTATGCCAGGAAAATTAGTCGATTTAGATTCATAAACCTCGTAGTAAGAAGACTTAAAAAAAAAAATCGAATAGACTGAATGACTCATTCATAAAGCCTAATTTCGGCGCCAGTGACCTCTGTGGTTGTCACGCCACATAATCTCCGATCAGTTACAGAGCATAATTTGGGCTAGTAGCTACAGATGACTTAGACAAATATGTCAGCGTAACCAAAGAACTGGCTAACACTCAACACAAAACATAGTCTTTAATGATTAATTAAACACCAGTAATGAATTCCAATGTAAATTTGTATAGGTAACAGGATAACACTTTCATCTAATGCATAATAAGCCATACAGCTGAACCAAGAGCGTAACACGGAAATTTTGCCTAAGAAACAATGTAATATGGGATGCCTTTGAGAGCTATACCACCCAAACAACAGCTCCGTAGTTTTGATTCCCGTACAAGTATAGAATGGCATTAGGTTAATTCTAGTACAATTCACATAATGGTAGCTCACTAATATATATATCTACTATAAATATATATATATATATATATATATATATATATATATATATATATAGATATATATATATATGAGAAAAAAAAATAAAGAAACTGCCTAACTCAGGCAGAATGACTCCAGTGTAAAGCATAAAATGGTATAAAGTTAACTTCGGTGGATTTCACGTCATTACAGCTGGATAATTACAACAAAATGAAAACAAGATAGTTACCTGACTCGAGCTGAAATCTATGCTGTATCTTGTTGAATTCTAAACAGAACAGCGCCGAAGTTCTTAAGACTTGGATCCATACGGCAACTACTTCAATCAGTTAATGAAAAGACGTGTATCAGTCCAATAACTGATGATCATCCCAAGCTCAGCTTTAAACCGATGCACTATCGACCGGAAAACAAATCTCGCCCTGGTATTTACTAGAAAGAAAAGCAAATGATTCATGTACCCATAAAGGGAAAAACTGTCAAATACCAGAGTATCATCATCTCCGCACTCAATTGCTATTATATACGTGTCTGACTCTCTCTCTCTCTCTCTCTCTCTCTCTCTCTCTCTCTGTCCGATTAAGTTAAGTATACTTATCTTAGTTTTACCAAACCACTGAGCCGATCAACAGCTCTCCTAGGGCTGGCCCGAAGGATTATATATATTTTACGTGGCTAGGAACCAACTGGTCACTTAGCAACGGGACCTACAGCTTATTGTGGGATCCGAACCACATTATATCGAGAAATGAATTTCTATCACCGGAATTACATTTCTCTGATTCCACGTTGGCCGCACCAAGAATCGGACTTCGGACCGCCGGATTGGTAGCCGAGCGCGAAAACCACTCGTCCAACGAGGAACTTGATGTGACGGTTGGAGCACCCAACTTGACGGGAAACTTCATCTCACTGATTGTGCCTCCTTTAAAGGAATTTCCCTCGTGAACCTGGAAGGAGAAAGGTTTCGTACGAAGCCTTTATCGGGAAGGAGTCTCTCGGGTAAGAGGTCATTATAGCCGGCTGATGTTATCTCGCTACTGAAGCTTTTACTCGTATTGGTTTGCGTTTTATTGGCTGGGCTGAAGGTGCGCATTTTGGCCTTTTACTCTGATTAATTTTACTCCGTCTACGGAGGAAAGTGGCTAATAAAAATTAAGCCTGCATCTTCAGTTACTCAGTTTCACGGTTTTAATGCAAACCTTTCAAGCAATTAAACATCAAAAGTAAAATATGAAAAGGACACACCTTCCGTGGTTTATCTCATATCTCTGGAATGTACTCGCTATCTCGTTTATGCACACGGCGTGTTTTTCGATTCGTGTCTCACGTCGGCGCCTTGAGGAAATCTCTGTCTTGCATCTGTTTCTAACCGACAAGAGCTAAGGTTATCAATCCCATTTATTTAAATATATATGTCTATTGATTCCTCTGACCAGTGCCTTAAAAATAACACGAATACTAAAGTAAGTTTCCGTCAAAAAAAATTTTACTTCAATAAACTATTACGGGAATCGATGGAGATCTAATTGGATGCCTGAACGACAGCATTCCATACGCTAAGATGAAATCTTGTAATAAGTCGGAGAGGAAATGCCATAAAGATTCTTACGACTAGCGACAAAGAACAAACACTAACAAATAAAAATCAGGTGTAATTTTTTATGAGAGGGAGAATATAAAAGCAATAACTTTAAGGTTTTAACTGGCGGTATTTAAGATAGGAAAATGTTTACCACTGTTTTGATCATATCTGCTACTTCTACTCGAACTACTAAAATAATAATAATAATAATAATAATAATAATAATAATAATAATAATAATACTACTAATAAAGTAGCAATAGTAGAAGTTGGATGAAAAGAAAAGAAAATAACAAAAAAAGAATATATAGCTATACAAATATATATATTATATATATATTATATATAATATATATATTGCACAATCTAAAACCTAGCTTCATATATATATATATATATATATATATATTATATATATATATATATATATATATATATATATATATGAATATATATAGATATATATGAAGATGTTTTAGATCGTGCATCCTCCAAACTGGGAGACGCAAGAAGCATGGACACGAGGGACAGGACCAGATAGATTGGAAGAAGGGTAGGGGAGGCTGGAAGTGGCAAGAAAAGAGATGAAAAAGAAAAAAAAAAAAAAAAAAAAAAAGTGACGAAGCACAAGTGGAGAGCGAAATTGATTTTTTCTCCCGGGGAAACGACCTTTATGAAAGCTGGTTAAATCCTCTGAAAGAGAGAGAGAGAGAGAGAGGAGAGAGAGAGAGAGAGAGAGAGAGATAGGAAAAATTATTTTACGAGATGAATTGAAAAATCCAGAGAGAGAGAGAGAGAGGACGCAGAGTAGGAAAGCTTGAATGAAATCCTTGAGAGAGAGGCGAGAGAGAGGGAGGAGATGAGGGCCAGAGAGAGGAGGAGAGAGAGATGAGAGAGAGAGAGAGACGAAGGGAAATCGTATTTTACGAAAGGCTGAATGCCAAATCCTGAGAGAGAGAGAGAGAGAGAGAGAGAGAGAGAGAGAGAGAGAGAGCTACTACGTGGTAAATGATGCTATATAAGAAGGTTTAGTAAATAGGTACGCAAACTCTGATGACCATTTCATTTTGGACATCTGGATGTCCAAAACGAATGAACGAAAATAAGTTGCTTCTAGGAAAAATATAATTAAGTTGGGCAAAGCAGGGGACGTCGAGAAGCCATCTTGATACTCAACATTTATTCACTTGTAAATACCGTGAGTTTCCAGCGCAGGTAAATAATAATAATAATAATAATAATAATAATAATAATAATAATAATAATATAATAATAATAATAATAATAATATATTTATTATTATTATTATTATTATATATTATTATTATTATTATTATGATTATTATTAATTAATAATAATAAATAAATAATTAATTAATAATTAATTAATAATTAATTAATTAAAATGATTATTATTATTATTATTATTGTACTTATTATTATTATTATTATTATTGAAGAGTTCTGCTTTCAGACATATTCGTGGTGTGAACGCCTTCCTCTCTTCATACCAACCGTCATTCTTTTCAATGAAGTTATTATATTATTATTCGTTATTAATTATTATTATTATTTATTTTTATTATTATTATTATTATGATTAATTATTAATTTTATTATTATTATTTTTATTATTTATTATTATCATATTATTATTATTATTATTATTATTATTAATTATTATGTTATTATTTTATTATTTATTATTATTATTTTTATTATTATTATTATTATTATTATTATTATTATTATTAAAAGGTAAAATTTTAGTAATGCTGTTAATCGTCATATATAAAATATAAGTAATTATAACGATAAAAAAATTTGTATTGGTAATGGCTCATGGCACACGCAAAAAAACATAAAAATGAAAAAAATTAAATAATCGTTTCAGAATTACGACAACAACAGATCACACCAAATGACG
>NC_087209.1:10743232-10748232 GCF_015104395.2 Macrobrachium nipponense | reverse complement strand
TGAAAACAAAGCTTGGATAAGTTTATGTAAAGGATAATACTTGGATTTACAAAAGATGTTACCTGTAGATGATGGGGATAATGAACCAATATTGACAAAAAACAAAATTCTTTCCTGGAAAAAACTTTAGTTTAAACAGTTGGAACTGGTCGCCTGCATGGGAAGCATATAGAATAATATTAGTGAAGCAGGAATATAAGATCACCAAAAAATCATAAAAATCTATAATCAATAAAGTAGACTACTAATAGAAACACTAAAATATCTTTCTAGTTTGAAATCACAAAAATGAAAGGTTGCAGAATCTTAGTCATTTATGTTACTGTTTCTGTATCGATAATACTGTCTTCTCAACGAAGCACATAATCACACGAGTCACTAAAACAGTAAAAAATAAGATACAAGGTTAAATATATATAAAACAATATACGTAAATAGAAGAGCTTTCGAGAATTTGCTCGACTGATAAGGAGAATCTAGTAGATTCTCGAATGTTGTCGCTGTATATATTTTTTTAATATATATTTACACTTACATCTGTGTAGATTTTTTTTTACAAAAACTGTTACCCTATTATATCATTACAATAAACGTGTGATACCTCTGATACATCTAACAAGAAAAAAAAACTCGCAGCTTCATTTTCCCAATAAAGGCAGCATAATGGAAAACACTCTTCTTCATATGAGCGCACAGCCTTTCTCTTATGCTACGGAAGGGGAAACGATTGAATATTTGATTATGTTTACTCAAACAACCAGGTTACCCCGGCCACCACCCCCCTCCCCCCAAATAAGGGAAAATAGGCCAAAACAATAAAGAATCGTATCCCTTATCTTTCCATTTAAGTGGATACGAGTGAGAGGAACTATTGGAGGTCAACAAATCTCAAGTTTGATACTACTGTAGACAAGCTTTTAAATCGCATATTCAACGGAGACTGACCTGAGGCATGTAATACGAAAGGGAGAGAGAGAGAGAGAGAGAGAGAGAGAGAGAGAGAGAGAGAGAGAGAAATCCCAAAATCAGGGTGCAACGTATATAGTCTTGTCAAAGCCAATTGTGCGCGCGTGTGTGTCAGAGAATATACAATCCTTACTATCACTCACATTCTTGGGAGTATTAGGCGTAATTTGAGAAAGAATGCCGCCCGCAGCCAAGGACCTAAACAAACGTTATGAGAATGCGTTGCACAGGGCTGGTGGAGAATTTCTGCTCAACAGGGTAGAAAATTCGAGAAAATGGAGTATTGTGTTTACACACACGTATATACAGTCCAACACAGACACACACACACATAATATATATATATATATATATATATATATATATATATATATATATATATATATGTATGTCGTATATATATATAGATATATAGTATATATATATATATATATATATATATATATGTATGTAGTATAATATATATATATATATATATATATATATATATATATATATATATATATATATATATATATATACTATATATATATATATAATTGATGTTTATTCATGAAACTTTGGTCGTAAGAGGAAAAGATTTGACTGATATATACGTCAGCACTTCTCTGTAATATCACCTCCCGTTACTTACTCGAATGCTGAATATCCACTGCATTTGAAGGCGCTGATCCCTCCCTTTCCCTTTCCCTATCTTTATTCCATTCTCTCCCTTACGATTGTTCTTCATTTCAGCAATGACCTCTTCCAAGTCACCGAATGCCCTTCTCTCTTCCCAAAGGAATCGTTTCCTTTCCTTTATCAACTCTCCTTCAATGTTCGTTCTGAATCTGAGTTCATCGAGCATTTTCCCCGTTCATGTGGATCTGATAGAATCTCGAAAAGGGGTAGAGAACGTTCTCCCGTTTTAAGGTTTTCTAGATCACTCCCATTCCCCTGTTTCTCACCCTTTCAGCTTCGAAATAATGTTAAGAGGGACTATGGAAACCAAACCCCTCTACTCATCTGGCACTTTTGGCTAGATGTAAATAGTAAAATGCGTTGGAAAGGTCACTTAAGGAGATTGTCTAAATCTGGGTCTCTTTATGGAAGGCTGCTTGTAATCATTAATTGCTGCATGTGCTTCTCTTGGCAACCCCTACAGTTTTAAATGGAACGTTTGCCCCAGTATGGGGGATTATTCTCATATCTGATAAGACTCTTTATACACACTATACTCCGCTGGGACACCAGAATAAAAAGCTTTCTTTCTAGTTGTTACACTAGCTTGTCCTCCTTTTGTGTGTATGCGCATGTACGTATGTATGTGAGAATGTGTAATTACATATCTTGAACAAGTTTGCTCCATACTCTGAACTCGAACATGTACCTACATACAACCGGGAACTTGCACTAACTCACAAACACCTGGTGAAATATAATCTACGACTGTAATAATGAAAACCAAGACTTAAATTTTTTGTGCCGTTTCGCTCACCCATTAAAAATAAACTTATCTCCATGAAGGCGGATACGTGATATATGAGAGAGAGAGAGAGAGAGAGAGAGAGAGAGAGAGAGAGAGAGAGAGAGAGAGAGAGAGAGAGAGAGAGAATTTCGGAAGTATTTTACAGGAATTTCATATTATTAACTAACTCTCCTACGTATGTATTACCGAAACAATAACAGGTTCTTTAGTCGTATACAAACACCTCAAGATCTCATTCCTCTACTATCATATTCACAGTTTCCCTTCTGAAGGAATCGCTCTTAACGATAATAATAATTCACGCAACATTAAAGTCACATTGGTTAGTATCCTGCATTCTCGGTGCGAACGCTCGCGGAAAAAAAAAAATAAAAATAAAAAAAATAAAAAAAAGTCCGCGCGGTGCCCTAGCCCGAGCATCATGCAATCTCCAATAAATTTCCGGTCACGGGCGGAAAGCTGTTATATACGCTTAGGCACTCCCAGCGGAGACGCTACCGCTCTTGCGTCAGCGGAGATGGGGCGATGATTCATTTTAACTTTAAAACTCCACGTCGATATTCCGATATTTACGATGGAGGTCCATAAAATATATTTCTACGGCATTTTTCATAAACTTTTGCCTATTCAATATTAATTTGGCGTTTTCTCGAAATGAGCTTACTACACTCTGCTTCGTTCTGAGCGATCTTTTGAGCAATCAAGATGCTGACTGGCATCTTTATGGGCAAAATAAGGACATTATCTAGCCGAGAGAGAGAGAGAGAGAGAGAGAAGAGAGAGAGAGAGAGAGAGAAACCGTTCCTGTCGAAAAAAAAAATTACGACTCCGGAATTAAGAAAATTACGGATTCTGGAAAAACTGAAGTGAAAAAGAGCAATCAAAGATGCCGGCCTAGAATCCTACTCCTCCTCCTCCCTCTTAATCTCTCTCCAAAGTTGTAACTTGAAAAGACAGCCATTATCAAAACCAAAAACGAAAACTTTGTGAAACGTCAATTATGAGTTACTATCCCTTCCACTTTTATTATGCTTGCGGCACAAAATGAAGACGGTATGCATTCATGAAAAATGAATAACATAATTTCTTTGAAAACTATTTTGAATTGCCCTAAATGACGACATAAATGCATCATGGAGGACTGAGACAACCAGAGAGTATCTAAGAATATTCTTATTTCTTTCTAAGACTCAAATAAGGCCGATGAAGGTCAGGGTAATTCACAGGACTTCTAAAAACACGCTTATCTCCCCGTGACGTCACAGGAATCCTGGCAAGTAGAGGACACTGATAACACTTAAGCCAATGTCATATCTTCTGTTAGCATCGTTATCTCCACTCTGTGACGTTGCATGAAATGATCTCCCTCGGTGACGTCAATGGCAGGAACTAGGTGACGTATTTTACTACACGATAAGTCATTGTTGGAACCGCAAACGAGACTCATGCAAACTATGATACGTTGGTTGGTGTTATTAGTGGCGATATGAAATTTGCTTTGAAATAATAATAATAATAATAATAATAATAATAATAATAATAATAATAATAATAATAATAATAATAATAAAAATAATAATAATAATAATAATAATAATAATAATAATAATAATAATAATAATAATAATAATAATAATAATAATAATAATAATAAACACATGGGCAGTGCCAGTAATCAGATACAGAGCAGGAATAGTCGAATGGACGAAGGCAGAACTTCGCAGCATAGACCATAAAACTAGGAAACATATGACAATACACAAAGCACTACACCCAAGAGCAAATACGGACAGACTATACATAACACGAAAGGAAGGAGGGAGGGGACAACTAAGCATAGAGTACTGCGTCAACATCGAGAACAGAGCACTGGGGCAATATATGAAAACCAGTGAAGACGAGTGGCTAGAGAGTGCATGGGAAGAAGGACTGATAAACGTAGACGAAGACCTAGCAATATACAGAGACAGGAGAATGACAAGCAGAACAGAGGAATGGTACAACAAACCAATGCACGGACAATACATGAGACAGACTAAAGCCCTAGACAGCGATGACACATGGCAATGGCTACTGAGGGGAGAGCTCAAGAAGGAAACTGAAGGAATGATAACAGCGGCACAAGATCAGGCCCTAAGAACCAGATATGTTCAAAGAACGATAGAAGGAAATAACATCTCTCCCATATGTAGGAAGTGCAATACGAAAAATTAAACCATAAACCACATAGCAAGCGAATGTCCAGCACTTGCACAAAACCAGTACAAAAAGAGGCATGATTCAGTAGCAAAAGCCCTCAACTGGAGCATGTGCAAGAAACACCAGCTACCTTGCAGTAATAAGTGGTACAAGCACCAACCTGAAGGAGTAATAGAAAACGATGAGGCAAAGATCCTCTGGGACTCTGGTATCAGAACGGTTAGGGTGATACTTGCAAATAGACTAGACGTGACGTTGATTGACAAAATCAAGAAGAAATTATCACTCATGGATGTCGAATACCATGGGACACCAGAGTTGGAGAGAAAGAAAGGGAAAAAAATGGATAATTATCAAGACCTGAAAA
>NC_087209.1:10738232-10740732 GCF_015104395.2 Macrobrachium nipponense | reverse complement strand
ACATTTGCTTCACACTGTTCAGCTTTGCAAAATCCAGGCAAATTTATGTAGCATGATAACCGGAAATTATATTTTAATTTTCTTCCTAAAAAAATTCCCTGTCACTAGCACAATCCTAAAATACTTATTAAGAAGGAGGCTTTGCCTCTCTTGGACATGCAAAGCGTGCATCGACCATCTGCACAAACTGAAAAACTCGTGTTTATTTTAGAAAATATAAATGACTGTCGTATCTTTCTTAACTATGGAAAAAAATCATAATTTCACTTCTTACCAAACCTCTCGTACAAAGCCCAAAATCCCATATTCGTTTTGCTCTGCTTTGTACAAAGCCAAGAAGCACCAAATACACGTTACCTATCTTTTGACCATTTGGAGTTAATACTAAACGAGATTCAAGTGCCTGAACTGCTATCATTATTCATTCACCGGTATTACCTTATATGTGGAAGTCGAAACGGTCACCCCGGAACGTAGGAACGATAGGTATTTTCCTAAAGCTCGGCTGAAGGTACCGCCATTCTGTATAGGCATGTAAGGGCCAATTGTGAGAGGCTGGCCCTGTGTAGGGAGACCGCATGTCTAAACTTTTAATA
Organism: Macrobrachium nipponense; assembly: GCF_015104395.2. Taxonomy (NCBI): domain Eukaryota; kingdom Metazoa; phylum Arthropoda; class Malacostraca; order Decapoda; family Palaemonidae; genus Macrobrachium; species Macrobrachium nipponense. The sequence goes on along the minus strand of NC_087209.1, from coordinate 10,740,136 downwards.
TACTTCTTGCAGACTCCTCTCTCTCTCTCTCTCTCTCTCTCTCTCTCTCTCTCTCTCTCTCTCTCTCTCTCTCTCTCTCCTGCGTAAATGCACAATATTCCCCACACAACATATACATACGATTTTGCAAATGAAAGAAAACAAAACCAAAATGGCGAGAAGCTACCGAAACAATTAAAATAGTACACCATCAGGTTCCAACTGGCGTTGAGGTAACCACTACAGATTTGGTAACAATGGTACGACAGTCCGAGTTCCCATCGTCGTCTGATTAATGGCTTTGTTTGTCCACAAGTTTCAAATTTGCATACAGAACTGATCGGGGCTCAGGAATGGGATTTCGATTTCATGAAAGGCCTCCCACTGGAAGGGTCAGTTGTATTACCAAAAATTAAATTTCCTTCATAAACGTCCCTATTCTTACCCTTCTCGGGTGCTGTTGATTACCTGATTAATGCCGACAGCTTCACCAATTGGAAAGAGTACCGGGACATATATTTAATTACCGAAGAATATGTAGCCACAGGAGGGGTGCACTATTTAATATATTGAGGTTGCCGGCTCACAATGAACAGCAGAGGGAGTACATGGAAAACTAAACATAGTTGTGATTAGCCGATGAAAGGCGCCCGTGTCGAAACATAATTACCATCTAGATAATGCAATGTTAATTCTAATCATTTCAATTATGCTCATTATAACAGAACCAGTATTCCCTTTACATTACTCACTGTTAAAAGAGTAGTAGGAGGAGTATTACTAACTTCTTTGCTATTTCCACTGAACAGTATAAGAATAGAATAAGAATAGCAAGAGGAGTATCATTAACGCCTTCGCTATTTCAGAAAGGATATTGGAAAGTCAAAGAGGGAACACTTCAAAGGGATTTGAGAGGTAATCAAGAGAACTTGGTATTTAATTAAAGACGTAAGGTTTCTGGTGACCGGTCTGATCCCTACCTCAAAAGTACTAGAGGTAGCGAGATGAGGTTGAAAATATGCAGGTGATGATCAATATGATGGGGGGTTTATTGAAAAAGTGTGCTCATGAGTAAGACGTTAAGAGATTTTAAGTTACGGAAATAAAATAAAAATATAGCATGGGAAAAATAAAAATTCTATAAATACAAACATAAATATCAGTTGTATAAATTATACCTATTTATTTTTAATTGTTTATTTGTGGATATGAAATGAGATGGAGACAATAAAAGCGTCTGTACAAATCCATACATCAAATAATGCATTTACACAAATAACATACATTCTTATCGATTTTAAAATATTTTAAATTTAAAAAATAAATTACAATAGTGGTATTATTTTTAAGCAAAACGTGTAACTAGGTGTCGATATCAAGATTTCAAAAAATCAAGATGATTACTGTAGCTCACTAATTATCAGCCACTTTTGAAATTAAAATGTTTACAGGTAAAATAAGATCTTTTAATTTTGTAAAAAGGCGAACCTTAAATTTCTTATACAATAATTGTCTTAATAAATTCTAGATATCGCTTTACTCACGATTCAGTCATTCCGGAGTATAAGTAACAAGGATATTTAGAATTATATTTTACTAAAACTAGACAATGAGTTACTTCCACAGTAGTCAATATTCTCCATAACACCAGTATATAAAACAATTATTAGATAATAACAATAAAAAGTTGCTTCTGATAGAGTACGATAGTGAAATATGGTACATAAGCACCGTAGAGTTTTACCAACAAGTTATCCAATTAACAGCAATGATTCCGAATAAGGAAATGTTACATGCAAACACATACGAGTGAGAAGGTATTCATGTGCATAGTGGTGGAAAATAGTATTGCTTTTTTAAGAGTACTGAATACAAGAAAACTATAGTGCAAAAGGAATGTTTTTCTTTGGGAATATTTCCGAAAA
>NC_087209.1:10728232-10735732 GCF_015104395.2 Macrobrachium nipponense | reverse complement strand
GATTCCGGCAGTGATTCAACTCACTAAAGATAAATAACTAATATTTTCTAAGGCAAATTTCAGTCAATACGTTTCTATTAATGAGAAAATGTTCGAGTGATGTTCATTTTATCCCTAAGAGAAGAGAGAGAGGAGAGAGAGAGAGAGAGAGAGAGAGAGAGAGAGAGAGAGAGAGAGAGAGAGAATGGCACTAAAAGGAACACGCTTTGTGCTTAGCTCATTTTTTGGAAAAACCGCACTTAACAATAATTTCCAAAACTTAAAATGAAGACGCGTTAAGTACCAAAATCGACAGAAACTGACGGTTTCTTAAAATTAAAAAAAGGAAATCTTCAGTAATTATCTAAAAAAAGATCACGTTCGAAACCTATTAGTTAATCATGCAGAATAGAAATAGCTAGGCTTTCAAAACCTTATATATTAAGTACTTGCAGAGAGAGAGAGAGAGAGAGAGAGAGAGAGAGAGAGAGAGAGAGAGAGAGAGAGAGAGAGAGCGCCACTCCAGTGAATGTTTTAAATCTGCGACTAATAATTATAATGTGGATACAATAAAAATGAAAATTATCAGAACATGATAGCAGGTCAAAGCAATACGACGAATAAACAAACGAAATTCCAACAAAATTTCAGCGAGAGAAAATGAGCAGAACTTTTCCGAACATATCCAGTACATTTTAGGCGAACAAGGCTTTTGAAAAGCAAGAACATATGATAGAAAAAAAGTTCTCGCCCAATTGCCCTTGTTTTCGAAATCCGTGACGGCAGCACAAAAAAAAAAAAAAAAAAAAAAACTAAAAAAAAAAAAAAAAAAAAAAAAAAAAAAAAAAAAAAAAAAAAAAAAAAAAACTCAATCGCAGAATGGCTTCACGTTTACATTGCATTGCTTCTTCTTCTCCTTCTGCTTCTCTCCTTTTTGCCATTTTCCTTAAAGGCGTGAGCTTCTATGCAGGGAGTGGAAGTGGAGGAGTGGAGGAGCTGGAGGAGCTGGAGAAGATGTAGGTGGGGGTAAGGGGGGGTGGGGGTGGGGTTGGAGTCTGGTGCGCCGCTACATAACCACTAGGAACATAGTATAGTGTCATTTAATCTTTCAACACAACTCGAGGAGAAAATATTTTGAATATGATTTATACACAGGAGCGGCGGCAGACTGCATACTGCATTCAGTATGCATTCCTTCTCTTTCGAGTGGAAGTCGTGGGGATTTTTGGGACGTAGAGCTTACAGAGAAAAACAAAAGATGCCGAGATAACGAGTAATCTAGTAGAGTTCTTCCGCTGGAATTCTGAAAACTCTCTTCGTCAAATGTAATTCGGCATAATTTAAATGTTGATTAAATGTCGAAATAATTTTTTAATGAGAAATAATTCCTTTGGTATTTTGTAATACCACACTGATTAAATAATGATGTATATTTTGTGTTTGAGTGTGTAAACTATCATTCAGGTAAATAATAGTATTAATGCGTGCGTAAATTAGCAGATACTAAAACATGCTACAGACATCCCTTCTCACTGAATATTCATTTTACCATTTAAACTGATCGCACAATATGCCGAATAACATTTAATGATTAAAAATTTTTCAGCATTCTTGAGGAAGAACTCGACTGAATTAGCTTTTTGTTTCGGGATCTTTTGTTTTTCTCCGTAAATTCTACGTCCAAAAATCCCCCGTGAATTCCTCTTAAGCAAAGGGATGCATATAGAATGCAGTGTGCATTCTTCTGCTCCCGCTGCTGCCGTTGAAGCTGCTGCAGTCTTATGCACAACATTTTCTCCCGGAGAAATATAGGTATGTAGATTATATATATATATATATATATATATATATATATATATATATTATATATATATATATATATAAATATATATATATAAAATCTAAGTATATATATAATATATATGTGTATATATATAATATATATGTGTATATAAAGTTATATTATTATTATTATTATTATTATTATTTATTATTATTATTATATATATATATTATATAATATATATATATATAATATATATATAAACAACCAAGGGGGCAGGCAGGTGACGACCAAGGAATACATCAAATCAGGGTGTTGACTGAAGGAAACAGGCCAATCTACATAGTTTTTTATTCCAACGTTTCGTAACATAAAATTTATTACATCTTCTGGGAATCTGTCAATTAATTGACAGATTCCCAGAAGATGTAATAAATGTTATTACGAAACGTGGAATAAAAAAACTATGTAGATTGGCCTGTTTCCTTCAGTCAACACCTGATGTGATATATATATATATATATATATATATATATATATATATATATAGATATATATAATATTATATATATATCTATATATATATATATATATATATAGATATATATAGATTTATATATATATTATTTATTAGATATATATAGTTATATTAGTATACTATATATATATACTATATATATATCGATATCTATATATATAGATATAGTATATATATATATCTGATATCTTATATATATATATAATCTATATATATATATTTTCCTATATATATTATCTATATATATCTATATACTCCTATATATCTATATATATATCTATATATCTCTATATATATCTGCTATTTAATAAATAATATATAATTATATATATATCTATATATATATATATATATAATATAGATATCTATAAATATATATCATAGCATAAATATATACTATATATATAATATATATATCAAATTATAATATATATATATATCTTAAATAAATCTATAATTATATAAATATATATATATTATATATATATGTGTGTGTGTGTGTGTGTGTGTGTGTGTGTGTGTGCGCGCGCGCGCCGCGTGTGTACTTATATAAATTTACAAGTATGCACTTATATAACATATGAGTGTGTGTGTATTAGCCTGTACGTTCACTAAAGCACTCACAGCAGCTCTACATTCAACCGGAACGGCGGCGGCAGGTACTCGAGTAAAACTCCGTCTCTCCCTTTAGTAACTTTAAAAGACAGGTCCACATTATTTTTTGGACAGTAACTTCTACTTATTGCAGCCCCGAAGTTTGCTCATAAACACCGGGAAAGGGAAAGTTTTACGGATGGTTTCGAACCGTTACGGTGTTATATCGCTGATAAGGTCACGGGTTAGCTCTCTCTCTCTCTCTTCTCTCTTGTAAAGTTACTGTCATAAACTTTTTGTCAGTAATTACTTTTCAGTTACTATTCATCGCTAGATCTGATATTTGTAGGTTTCTTTGACATTTCTGGAGTATTGTTTAAAATGGTAGCTGATGAGTCTTAGTAACTAGTAACAAGGAGTGATCCGGCCTCCAGCTTGCTCGAGGCGCGAGTTAAATTTTACGGTCAATAGAGCATTGTTTCACCAACGAAAATTCAAATAAATACGTTATATTTCATTAAAATATTTTTTCCTTACTGTTTAACATGCACATTATTTTTTTTAAAGTTTTATTGAAATATGTAAATCATATATATCCTATCCTAACATTCTTTTATCTTTAACTCAACGCGAAACACTTTTTCGGACCTTTTTAGGCTTTTCCATAGACCTTTTCTAACCCCACACAATAACAACAATAGCAAGAACAACAACAACAAAGAAGTTTGTAGGCTTACTCCCAGAGTAAGCGAAAATAAAAAGCTAATATACTAACTAGGTTTCATGAATATTGAAACTTCCTTTGAATCTAAAGGCTTGAAACTTTCAGTTTTTATTGTCTTAAAAGCCCAAAACTAAAATCTTCCTGTTAATATATAAGATCCCTTTGAAACTTAGAGCACCGATTTCTCTTTTACGATGAAAGTTAAGCATTTGTTATAATCTGAAAATAATTTTCTTTTATTTTAGGAGTCAAAAATCCTGATTTTTTCGTAGGGTCTGATGTCTTTCATTTCTATCTGGATAAGAACAGTTTAGATTTTATTTGAATATTATAACTTCAATAGTTTTTTGAAATCTAATACCATGGAACTCTCGCTGAATCTGATGGCAAGAAGCTTTCTTTGAAAGATATGCCTTGCGAATTTCTCCGAAGCCGAGACCATACGGATTTATTTCACCTGACGACTTGTGCATTCTTTTGAATGAAAACTATAAGGCGTCTTTGAATCACACCTTACAAAAACCTCTTTTAAAATGGAGTTTAATCTTCCTTTAATTCTGAAAGTCTAAGTATTCGTTAGAATATTAAAGTTTCGAATTTGTTTAAAGATGGATTCTAGTCCTTTAAATCTGAAGGCTTTGAAACTTTCTCTGAATTGAAAGCTTTGGTTTTCGATCATAAATGCAAGCTGTAACCTTTCTTGGAATATACACAATTGAGAACTGTTTTGAACCCTGAGGTTGGGGATATTTTTAATAGACGATTACCTAGAAGGTGTCTGTGGATGAAAAACACTCTTATCTATTGATGGATTTGACAGAACAAACGTTAAATGTCACCTAAAGGTAAAAGGAAATTAATTATTAATCATAAAGTGGTTTGTTGATCATAAAGGAGCATATTAATAAACTGATTAGTTAACTGCAAAACAAAAATTCCCTTGATTGCAATAACGAGCGGACAACTGCTTTAATCAACGAATTCAGATAACCTAGATTCTATCAGGTTTTAAGTAAATAACCCACTATCTAAAAAAAAATGACGATTTGCAAAGTGAAAATGTTAAAAGTCGATTTGCGTGCGTTTTGTATTTGCAAGTCTAACCTTGCGGCAAAGGCTGAAAAATATGAAATGCCGTAAATCAATCATGATTTGACGAGACGAATTAATCTTCTGAAATTCACGTTTCCACTCCATTGAAAGAGAGCTTTCCCGGAACACTAAAAATAACGGACAACTTCAGGCAACAGGAAACTTCACTAGTTGTGAACCGCTTTGCGAGAAACGATCTAATATGAGAAAACGGAGGCTATAAAGTGTGGTGGCGTTTTGGTGGAAATGCCACGCCAAGCGGTTTTCGAGAATTCTACGAACAGTGAGCTCTGGAGGCGGTAATTGTAACTGTATTTATGAAATATCGCCTATTTTCGCTTACTCGGGGAGTATGCCTGCAAACTTTGTTTTTGTTGTTGTTCTTGTTCGGGGGTAGGAAAGGCCAATGGAAGAGGACAGAATTTTAGGATAGAATTTTAGGATAGAATATTTATGATTCGTTTATTAAAATGAAAATGTAAAAAATAATGTGCATGTTAAACAGTACAGAAAAATTAAGTCTAATAAAAAAATAGCGTATTTTAATTTTCTTGTGTGAAACAAGACTCAATTTGAACGTAGATTTTAGCACGCTTTAGTTTACGATAAGGGTATAATGTTTACAACTTATGCATGAGGGGAAAATCTTGCACGCATCTGAGAAAGCTGGAGATCGGTTCACGTCTTGTTTTGTTCCTTTACTTCTCCAAATCATTGCCTCTATAGCTGGGGAAATATTATCAACATATCTTTCTTAATAAAAAAACCTAGGAAGAAAACCAGATTTGCTGCACGTCTTAGAAATATTCAACTTCATAATTATTTCTCTCTCTCTCTCTCTCTCTCCACTGATGCAAAGATTCTTATAAAAGAAATGAGGAGACTTACTCGCTTAATGAAATTTGCACGTAACTAATTTACTCAGGAACTTTATGCACGTTGAGTTTCATCTTCACTGACATTTTATAACATCAATTTAAATTAATGAACACTGCACAGTCGAACAGATATATATGATGTGTGTGTGTGTGAGAGAGAGAGAGAGAGAGAGAGAGAAATTGATTAACAATAAGTTGGGGGGAAAGAAATGCAACAAGATTTGTAAACAAACAAACAAATAAATAAATAAATAAATAAATAAATACATAAATAAATAAATAAATAAATAAATAAATAAATAAATAAATAAATAAATAAATAAATAAATAAATAAAGTTAATTTCTGTTAAGTGAAATTATACAAATGGAGACATTTTTGGGGGGTGGAGGCAGTCGTGGGTCGAAAGCGACTAATTTGAAGATTTGCTGCATGTGCACGACAGAGGAAATTGAAGAAAGAGTGGAAGGGATTTGTCTGATAAGTAATGAGGGTAATTAAAACATTGATGAAGAGAGGAAATACACCAGGAAATGCACCTTTCCACGGAAATACACCAAGAAATACACCTTTCCACGGAAATACACCAGGAAATACACCTTTCCACGGAATTACACCAGGAAATGCACCTTTCCACGGAAATATACCATGAAATACACCTTTCCACGGAAATACACCCGGAAATACACCTTCCACGGAAATACACCAGGAAATACACCTTTCCACGAAATGGCCACCAATAACGAGAGAACGCCTGCATTGCATGTCAGTTATGTCGAATGGTTTGTTTGTTTGTTTTGTTTGTTTGTTGGTGCTTTTACGTTACATGGGACCAGTGGTTATTCAGCAACGGGTCCAACGGCTTAACGTGACTTCCGAACCACGTCGACAGTGAACTTCTATCATCAGAAATACACATCCCTGACCCTTCAGTGGAATGCCCAAGACTGGAACTCGAGGCTACATCAGGCGTTGACAGAATGAATACGAAAAAAAAATCCTCTGACAGTTTAATTCAGTAGCTGACTTACGTATGTATAACATGTCCAAATATATAAAAATAACCATCTAATTAAGTGACTTTTATAAGTCTCTGCGAGAATCTTAAATATAAGATCATGCATAAACACTCAGCACCACAACTATAAACAAAACAATTCCTCCTACATCAAATACAAACACAAGTATTTCTCCCAATGATCAACTAGAACAAAACAGCCTTCGACAAGGGCCAATCAATACCAATACCCAGCTTTCACACGCGCGCATGCGCGCGCACACAGAGAGACAATTCTAATCATCCTCCGCCGAAAATCGCATCAACGGCACAAGTCGCGAGGAACTGGAGCAAATAAAACAGCATTCATCGAATCTGGTCTCGATCAAACCTCGACAAATATTTGCGCGGATCGGACGCCACGAAATGACAGCGGAGGAGGGAGGCTGCCTCTGCTGCTCAGTCACAGGTCGTAATTTCCAAACCAGCCATTTGCATCGCTAAACGGAAGGCAAACGGGCCCCGGGGTTACGGGATAACCGCAATCCTCTCTCTCTCTCCTCTCTCTCTCTCTCTCTCTCTCTCTCTCTCTCTCTGTGTTTTAATATATTAATGTGTCGGTATGCAATGTATGCTTCTAGTGTGCGAGTGAAGGTTTTGAGATTTCTTTTTCATATATTATTTGAAAAAAATAAAATACCTAAATACATGAATAATCACACTAACACATACACACACATCCACACATACATTATATATAGTATATTTATATATATATATATATATATATATATATATAATATATATATATATATATATATATCTATATACTATATATATATATATATATATATATATATATATATATATATATATATATATATATATATATATATATATATATATATATATATAT
>NC_087209.1:10710732-10725732 GCF_015104395.2 Macrobrachium nipponense | reverse complement strand
CATCCTATATATCTATATTATCTATATATAATATGTTCATACTCTCTTATCTCTTACATCTCTATACGTATATCTTAACATACTATATATATATAGTAATATCCTACATTATTAATCCTCTATACATTTATCTATCTATAATATATCTAGATATAATATATATATAATGTATACATCTTCTTATCCAATAGTATAGTATATTCATCTATCCTAGTACTAATCTTATCTGTATTAAATCTATATCTATATCCTAATATCCTCATATCTATCCTCTCTCCTTAATATATCTATATATTCTTATCTATATCTATATATATCTCAATACTCTAATTTAATCTATCTCTATACATTCTATGTATATATTATATATATTATATAATTTCGACTATATGTATATTAATATAATATATATATTTATGTATTAATCTATATGATCTATATCTCTCATATACTATAATATCTAATATTAATGTCTGTGTGTGTGTATGAATGTGTGTTCACAATACACTCATATGGGCACATATTACTAGCATAAAAACAAGCAAACAAAATGGCCTGTCGCAATAAATCAGCATTAAAACTCCAGCAGTAATCAACCCCCATTAGGTATAATCAACAGTGCGATTATTACAATTACGTTGGCAGCAGCGGCAGCAGCAGCAGCGAACAGCTGCTCCTGTCGCTTTCAAAGCACGGAGGCTCATTAACTCTATTTCCCTCATTAGCGAAATTATGATATCCGTTCTGATCTCGCATAATAATTAAAATAACAGTCAATTTGAACGTATCATTAGACTCTAGTTACTCAAAAAATTATTATTTTATTTTTGACAGATATACTTTGGAAAGTATTACATCATCGCTACGCGAAAAAGATCATTGTATAATATGTAACTGTAATACTATTATCTTTTGAAAATAATATATTTGGTGCATCATTTAAGATCATTTTCCTTCACTTTCGATCAAAAATCCTCGCCCACAAAAGCCGGATTCTTGTTTTATAGAACTTATTGAGCTAATTGCCTCACTCTACAAAATATTGAAAGCAGGTCTGGTCACTTACGTCTCTTCAATCTTAACTTATTTCCCGTCTTCCTCAGAATGGTGCAAATAATAATTGATTTTGTGAACCATACTCAAGTTATCCGAGCGCACACCTCTCGGGTCACGTGACCTGACATAATTTACAGGTATCCATAACAAAAACGGCAGTAATCACACTTTTCCACTTTTCAAGTTGAGAAAGATAAAAGTATTGGATAATATGAAATAATTAGGAGTTAGAATATATAAAATGTATTTTCAAAAATTCAGAATAAATTCTTGCCTCAACGGATATAGAAGGATGTGGGCTCATACAGAAAATCGAGGAAAAACACGAACAATTTCGTGTGCAAATGAGCACGCTAAGAAAGGTTCCCGTGAAGAAATAAGGTAAGGAATATGAATAAACCTTAGAAAACATTACCATGGAACTATTCAAATAATTATACATAATGCGTCGTATTGCACTGAAATGCTCAACTGTTAATTGGTATGACCATAAGAGATAAACCAATCCTAACCATTTTCCTGTCTCTGGAATATTAAAATAATATACACCTCACGGAATTATTTCTTAACACTCCTGGTCTTCCTCTAGTACGGCTGCAATAGTCATAGCTCTCCGCTTAAATTTTTTCTCTCTCTCTCTCTCTCTCTCTCTCTCTCTCTCTCTCTCTCTCTCTCTCTCACTGCACTGCACTGTCATTCGCGTAGGCATGCTTGTAACATCCATTAAAGAGAAACAGCATTCCAGCTTTACCGAGAACTTGGTATTTCTGGAAACTCCCGGATTATTCAAGTCTAAAATGGACATTTACTCCTGATATTCAGAAAGATAGTATTGCTTTATATAATCGTTATACTGCGAGGACCAGGGTTATATAGGTACACGCGCGCGCGCACACACACATACACACGCACACACATACAGACATACGTATGTATGTATGCATGTATGTATGTATGTATGTATATGCATATTCCTTTTCCGCTGACTTTTATTATCTTCCTTCCTTACTTCAAGGGAATGATCTATCGCTTCATCCAGGATTACGGGAGGCAGTTTATCTTCGCCCACTCCTTTTCTTGTTTCCTTCGGACCTGACTAGACAGGGGCAATAGATTCCTCTTTTCTAAGTTCTCGGAGCATAATACATATATATCCATTAACACATACATTTAATAAAAAGAGTATGGCCAGCAGAAACTTCAGCATTTTTTTTTTTTAAAACTTTATTTTCATCCAACGCCTACGTTTCGGGATATAAATCCCATCTTCAGGGCTAAAAACAAGGAAAACATTAAAATTCTATACATTAAATCAGCCCCCCCCCTAACTAAAATCTAAAATGGGGCACAGTAATAAATTATGCTATTTAAAAATAATATATATATAGATTAATTAACAATATATCAGTGAAATTCGAATTTTATATAAAAGTAAGACGGTAACTAATTGAATAAGAGATCGACAGTAAAAAGCAAAGCTACTAAGTACAATGACACTTCAAAATAAATAAACAAACAAAACACTTACAAACACAAACCACACGTGAACAACTAAGAAAATTACGTTATTACTAAATACAGGAGAAAAACATTGAATCGTAACAGGCAAAAAATTTCTGTATATGATTACAAAGGGAGAAAAATAAAAAAAATATATATATATAAAGGCGGACACAAAGCAAAAAATAGCGAAACGAGAACTCACCGGTACAGAAGTATAGATAAGACTGAATTATTATTTATTTTTGACTAAAGAGGAGAGACAAATACAAAGGCGAGAAGGTAGAAAGGGCAAATGGTCTATTAGGTAATGTTCAATTGTACAGCAGTTGAATGGTTGTTGAGGGTTGGTGACAATTGTTTAATGAAGATGGACTCGAGAATGGTAATGACCGGTTATCTATTGCTTGGGATAAGATTTTAAAATCATTGTACTGAATGGTATGTTTACATTTTATTGCATGGTTGCGTATTGCAGAAAATTCTTTCTTAGATAAAGTTATTCCTGTTCGGTGACTGACACCCCGATGGCAATCGATGCGAACCTTCAACAGCCGACTCGAATTACATTTGGGACAAGTAAACAAATATACCGTTGAGGATCGCATCAACTGCGGTAGGGGGTCCTTGAACTTGAAAAGACTTCTGATTTTTAAGGGGTTCTTGAAGATAAAATTAAATTTAACATATGGGTACATATTGCTGAGTACGACGTGAAACTCTCGTTTTACAAGTTTATATACATATATATATATATATATATATATATATATATATATATATATATATATATATATATATATACATATGTATATATTGTATATATATATATCTATATATATATATAATATTAATATATATTATAATATGTATGTATATATATATGATATATTGAATATATATATATATATAAGAATCATCTTATCTTTATATAATATATATATATCGTGTGTGGTGTGTTTTTTATATATATATATATCTCTATAGATATACTATATCTATGTGTGTGTGTATATTTATATATATCTATATATTAAAGATATATATATATAATCTATAATATATGTTTAAATATATAAATATATATATTTGTTGTTGTTTTATATATATAGATACATAATATATATATAATATCTTATAATATATATAATATTATATATATATATTAATATTTATATTTATATATATCTTTTATATATATTATATAAATATTATATAGTATATTTATATATATAGATATAAATATGTACTGTATGTATGTATGTATTTGTATATTATGTATGTATGTAAATATATATATAGATATATATAATATATCTATTTAATATAGATATATATATTTTATTATCTATATATACATATCTACATGTATATGTATATATGTGTATATATATATATATATATATATATATATATATATATATACACACATAGATCTATACATATCAATATATTATGTTCATACTTGTGTGTGTGTGTGTGTATGGGTGTGTGTATATATATTATTATATATATGATATATATATATATAATATATATAATATACTATATATATAATATATATATATTATATATATATAAGGTAGAATTTACTGGACACTTTTATCAGATACGTATGTAAATGTAATTACTTCTATGAAATTCGATACCGAGGCTTTGAGGTGACAAGCTTATCCAAAAGAAATAAGAGCAAAGAATTTGATTAGTTAAGAGGGCATTGTGGCTATTACATTTACATATATACACACATATATCGACACAGGAAGCTTGATATCGGCATGTTTAAAAAGATAATTGCCACCAGCTAAAGCAAGAAATAAATCCACACTTAACACATACACACATGCCAAAAAAAAAAAAAAATCTGTGTAACCCAGCCGCAAAGCTGTTGCCCACTCACTCTTCCAACTTCTTGGAATCTTGGAATTACATCATGTATATACAAAAAGCAAAGGCAATTGCGAAAGCCGCACTCTGGGAGGATGATGGCAGAACCGATATCGCAACAAGGATATCAGTAGTCAATGACGTTTAGTCCTCCAGTAATTGATGTCACTTGGGACCTCAATGCCCAAGTGCCTCTCGAGGACTTGATATTGCTTTGGTTTCTTGTCGGTGACATCGCCATGAGATGAGATGTGGAGAAGTTCAGTCGAGAACCCAGTTCATGTTTCAGTTTTAATATGATTCATTTTCAACGTCAGATTTTAGTTCCTTTTATATGAGGTTAAACGTTACGTTTAAGTGGCTAAGAAAAGACTGTAGAAGCAATAAATTATGCCAATGTGTAGAGTAAGTCCTTCCTTCGGAGGCTGTTGGGTAGTTTTTTTGTTTGTTTTTGTTTTAAGCATATGATTCAAACGGTTTCCTTTAGAAAACCTTTATAATTTTCCTCTTGCCTTAGATCAACTAAGTTATTTAGAGGAAGACGACTATACTCTGTTTGTTTCCATCTGTCCACCCGCCTGTGGTGTGTGCGTATGGTAACACTGTGTCCTGGGCTTTAGATAGTTACATTCAGTTTACACTCAACAATAATAATAATATCCTATTTCGAATATTAACTGTGTAATTCGCATACAGTAAATTATTAGAACACTTTTCAGTTGCAAATGTACACCCAGATATCCTTTTATTTACCTAAAACTTACACATAGCGTAAATATTTAAAGCCCGGGACGCAGTGTTACCATGCGAAGACACCACAGGCGGATGGACAGATGGCAAAAAACATAGTATAGATTTACGTACAGAGAACTTTCTTCCTCACTATCACGGTACCTTCGTTAAGAATAGGAGAGATCCTGTGCTAGAATGAAGACCAAATCATCGGAAGAAAACTAAACAAAAAGTCTCGTATAATACTGAGCCTTCAATTCGTCCCTGGAAACTTTACTAAGTGGAATGACAACTACTTTGCCCAAAGTCTTTACAAAATAAACAATATTCATGTGATTCCTCTTAATACCTCTTAATTTTTGCTCTTGTTGCTTTACAGTTCCAAGAATTATCTAGACAAATCTAAGAAAAGTAGACCTAAGTCTACAAGGGGTCATGAATTCATGCAGATTAACATCCTAGTTATGCTTAAACACAAGGCAACCGCCCCCCCCCCCCCCCCCCCCCCCCTCTTCTCTCCTCTCTCTCTAACTCTCTCTCTCTCTCTCTCGCTCCTCTCTCTCTCTCTCTGTGGTAGCGCACTATGCTCACGAGCTGAATGACCTGCGTGCGATACCGAATCGGACGGGAAGAGACGATATAGGAGCGTTCCCTAAATCTAGTAGGAAAATGGGCACGCGCTAGTAGACCAATGAAGGTTGCACATAGAGAGAGAGAGAGAGAGAGAGAGAGAGAGAGAGAGAGAGAGAGAGAGATTATTTCATAATGTGGATAAAAAGAGAAAGGTGGTTTGATTACGGAAACGTGGCTGCTTTTTTATTGTCAAAATTTATAAAATAAATAAGGGTGACGTTGACGAGATAATCATGGGGTATCGCCAATTATAAAATAGTTCTCTCTCTCTCCTCTCTTCTCTCTTCTCTCTCGTCTCTTCTCTCTCCTCTCTCCTCTCTCTCTCTCTCTCAAAATGACACTTCCAGTCTCTCCGTCTGTCACTCTAACAGTCATTTCGATGAAGAATCAAACCTGGCCGCTTTAAAATTCAGGCTGCGTAATAATCATGGGGTACTCTCTCTCTCTCTCTCTCTCTCTCTCTCTCTCTCTCTCTCTCTCTCTCTCTCTCTCTCTCTCTCTAAATTCAGGCTGGGTAAAAGCGACAAGCAGTTGAAGTCGGACCTTGAGGAGATAACCTGGTTTTCTTCAGTAATGCTCAAGTTCGTACCCTTTGAAGAACTTAACTGCTTTGATTGGCACTTTTTACAACACCTGGGAAGCTGATTGGCCTTTACGGGGCTTCCGGGGCTTCTCAGTACAGGATTTGATATTCAGAATAGATTTTATTTATTGACATTCCTACAAAATGTTTCCTTGAAGCCTCAAAATTTAAGCAAAGTTCACCGACGATTTGATATTCAGAAAAGAGACAGTAAATTGAAAGAATAATTCGATTTTAGATACTTTTTTTTCTTGAAACTTGACATTCCTACAAAATGTTTCCTTGAAGCCTCAAAATTCAGAAAAGAGACAGTAAGTTGAAAGAATAATTCGATATTCGATACTTTTTTCTCTTGAAACTTGACATTAATATAAAATGTTGCCTTAAAGCCTTAAAATCTAAGTAAAGTTCAAAGACGATTTCTAAAAACTTGAATCATACTTCGCGGACGACGAGTCAGGTGGTTACACTGTCGTGCCCTGGCAACCTACCGGCTCAACAAGCGTGTCCGATTTCTCAACAATCAATCGGACCATGAAAAAATGAAGACGTTAAAATCGTAGGGAGAAATTATGGTTTCTATTTTCACATGATCAACTGTAACCTGCAACCATAAACTATAAAGATCTAAATTTACCATTGCAGTAAATGTAAGAATCCCATACATACACCTAATAAAAAGGCCCCCACCCCCCCCCCCCCCCCCCCCACCCCCCCCCCCCCCCCAACCCTTATAAAACTTTCAGGTACTTATCCGAGTTCTTCTCAGTATCTAAGTATGTAATCCTTGACCTAGAGTCCGATACTGATCAAAAATATTTCGCTGAACTTCATCCTTAACGTTTGGACATTTTTTGTAAACTAACAGACACGTATAGTCGAACAAAGAGAGAGAGAGAGAGAGAGAGACTGATTAGAGATGATTGAAATATCTAAACCTTGAAATGAACGTCCTCGTAAGGATGGAACAT
The DNA here is from genome assembly GCF_015104395.2 of Macrobrachium nipponense. Taxonomy (NCBI): domain Eukaryota; kingdom Metazoa; phylum Arthropoda; class Malacostraca; order Decapoda; family Palaemonidae; genus Macrobrachium; species Macrobrachium nipponense. Next base: position 10,718,370 of record NC_087209.1, on the reverse strand, counting down.
CACCATATAAATGACGAATCCTGCAGGTTCAAATTCGGTCCCACCCTCAATGGATGACGTCAGGACTAATGATCCGTCTCACTGAATGGGGAAGGGCTGACGGGTTCCCCCTGTTCCTAACACTTAAGCTACTCGCCTGTCTATTTCAATAACAAAAGGGGAAAATTTCCGTTCGACTTTCAGTTCCTTTCTTTCGACCGCAGGGGAAAACATATACTATATATTTTATATATATATATATATATATTATATATAATATATATATATATATATATATGTATATATATATATATATATATATATATATATATATATATATATATAATAAATGAATAAATATATATATACACATATATTATATATATATATATATATATATATATATAAAATAAATAAATAAATAAAATAAAAATATATACATATATATATATCTATAAATATATATATATATATATATATATAAATGATAAAAATAAATAATAAAAATAAAATATATATATATATATATATATATATATATATATAATATATATATATATATATATATATATATATATATATATATAGATATAAATAAATAATAAATATAAAATATACATACCATATATATTTAATAATATATATATATATATATATATAGATATATATATATATATATATACGTATATATATTCTATATGCTATATCTAATAAAAGGAGTCCATAAAAACGCCAAAACATAGAAAGAAAGTACTATATTTCAGAGACTGCTGGCTCTCTCTCTCTCTCTCTCTCTCCTCAGAAAGAGAGACAGCAGTCTCTGAAAAAATAAAGTAATTCTCTCTATATTTTGGCGTTTTTATGGGCTCCTTTTATTAGATGGAATTCTGTTGTAACAGCACATCTTTACGAGTCATATTACACACACACTCACACACACACACACACACACACACACACACACACACATACACTATATATATATATATATATATATATATATATATATATATATATTATATATATAATATATATATATAAAGAACTGGGACCCTATATATATATATTATATATATGATATATATATATATATATATATATAATATATATATATATATATATATATATATAAAAGTAACTGGGTAGGCCTATTAATAATAATCATACCAGTAATAATAATAAAACGAAAGCCATTGTACAATTATAAAACAGCTTGCAACGCTTAAAACTAAGCCGCTAAGTTTAAAAAAAAAGTCTATGAAATAGTCACGTAATAATGTAGCTTTATTAAAGAAACTGAAATTGTATAAAATGTATTACCAACTTACAATTCCGGTAGCACAAGTCAAATGAGCATCAACAATCTGAATTCTCTCCAAAAAAATGGAAACTAACTGGCTAGAAATCTTAACCCTTCCACTTTTTTTGATTTACTTATTTATTTTTTTGTTTCTCAACAAAGCAGACGAAAATTAATTCACGTTGCTAAAAAAAAATTCTATCAACGCCGAGTAATCAGGGTTTCCCCCCATTTTATCGCAACAGCTATGGCCAATCAAAATACGCTCTGGACCTTATGACTGATTTGGTTGGCTGCGTAATGGTTTTCCTGGAAGTATTTCTTCCAAGCACCATGAATCACTGACCCGTTTCTCTGCTTGCGAAGTAAAGTTTGTGCTTGAATATGTGTTAATAAATCTGTCTTGGTTAAAAGCCGGAGGGAAGTCTCTTAAGCTTGTTCAAACGAAATGATTACTCATTTGGATTGCATTAATTAATAATAATAATAATAATAATAATAATAATAATAATAAATAATAATTATAATAATAATAATAATAATAATAATAATAATAATAATATATTGGCAAGAAACCGTCTTTCAAATTAAGTATTATTGAAAGATATTGCTGCATCAGCTGCATTTAACGTATAAATAATAATAATAATAATAATAATAATAATAATAATAATAATAATAATAATAATAATGAAATGCACACAGCAGCAGTGGTCGTGTGTCAAAAGTCCATATATCAATTAACTGTTATTTGTAAAAATTAACAGTTAAAAACGAATTATTTATATATAAAAAATCGTGGGCTTTTTAATATTCAACCATTAAATCATGTCAATGTGAATTTATGATAATAATAATAATAATAATAATAATAATAATAATAATAATAATAATAATCTTCGTTCTGAATAACGATGTAATCTTCATAACTAACTTAACATAAACAGATAATTGAAAGCTGAATATAATCCTGGTACAGAAGCGAAAGACCTCGTAACAGATATTATATCAAAGGTTGTAAAAAAGGACAGCACAAAAAAAAAAAAAAAGTTCAAAAAGAAAAAAAGAACATCAAAAAGAACAACACATATCGAAAGACGCCCGAAAATAAAGGACTAAATATAGACACAAAGCCCCTACCCCGTAAAGAGAATTCCTCGAGTATCGATAGTCCCGGATTACCAGCTGTTGTTATCCTCTCTCTCTCTCTCTCTCTCTCTCTCTCTCTCTCTCTCTCTCTCTCTCTTTGTTTCCCCTCTGCTTTTGTCCTTTGGTTCCCAAATTGAATCACTCCATCGGAATCAAACGGAATGAAGCGTAAAAAAAAAAAAAAAAAAAAAAAAAAAAAAAAATCGGGTTAAAGCAGACTGCTGTTGTTGCTGCTCCTGCAGGTCGAAAGCGCAACAGCAGCAGCAAAACAACAGCTGCTCTCTCCTCTCTCTCTCTCTCTCTCTCTCTCTCTCTCTTGCGATGCCCGTTGCTCCTCCTTTCCACACGAGAGACAAAGAAATGGAACGCGGGCGCCTGTTGTTGTTATGCAAGTCCCATCGAATCCCTTGTTTTATGATTATTAATTTTCGCTCATTTTCTCTCGCTACTGGCGATAATGAGGCGTCAGCCGAGAGTGCGTAGGTGTGACAGTTGCTTGCTCTAAGCTGCTTCAGAAATTCGTTCTAATGACGATATTGAGGGATTTGCCATGTAAATAGCCATTTTTTTTCAAGTAAAGTTCAAATACGCGTAGTCCCTGTTGCTACCGTATCATTAACATTTCCCACCTTATTTCTTAATTTGTGTGTGTATGAAAGTATAATGTATTAGTAATGAAAACGAAAAATCTAGTGAATATACCGACTGCTTAACGCACAATAATAGACTCGCTTTAATTTCTTATGATGAAATTTATTAATGAGCACAGTACGAGACTCACTTCCAACACCCAATCAATCAACAACAAATTTTCACCTATCTTAATATTCTTGTGGCAAAATTCCCCTCTCATGACGATGCCAGCCAAGAACGGTAAACGCCGCATAAACCGAGAAATATTTCATTTACTCTGCAAAGAAAAAGACACATACATTACACTCTTGAACACAAAACTATAAAATGCAAAGATAAATTGTTCAAACAGCTGACTAGATAAAAACAATCGAAATCAAAGAAGGTCCGCCAGCACGAAAATATTACATCAGTAATATGAACGAGAATCGATACACGTAAATCGTAAGTATTCATGAGAAGGATTCGCGTACCTGAATATCATTATAGTATTCCGTTCGCTATGGATACCGCTGATGTAATGAAGCGGCCTCTTGTTCATCCACGCCCAACACATAAAATAAACAAGAGACAGGAAGAGACAACTCACTGATCATCCTAAATGAAACGGAAAGCAACCCACAGAATTTAGTCTAGATTAAGTTATTCTTACTATTAATGAATATTTTACAAAAACCGATAACGCAAAGAAACAGAAAGGGAAAAACAAAGGGAAAATCGACAAGCACGCTTTTCCAATCAACGCCCACCGATGAGAGATGGAATCACCTCCGCGTGTCTCATCTCTTGGAGGAAGATGAGCCCTCTCTCTCTCTCTCTCTCTCTCTCTCTATAAAGATGCTGTACCGCGTTCCTCTTTTACTCCTAATTCTCCTCCTTCCTGTATTTTCCTTCTTTTTTTTCCGTCTTCTTGCTTCCACGTTAGCTCTCCTCCACCACTTATTATGCTTCCTCCACTTCCACTTCAATCTGCCTCACTTCCTTTTCCTCCTACTCTTACACTTCTTCGCTATCCTTCTCTTCCTCCTTAGCAACTTGCTCTTTAGTTCCTACTTCCCTCTTCCTGCTTCTCCGTCCTTTTTCCAACCCTGGAAAAAAAAAACCCCCCCCCCCTTGTTGTTTTTTCACTTTTATTTCCTACTTACCTCTTCCTTCCCCTTCACCTTCTCTTTACTTTACTTCTTCTTCTTTCCCCCCTTCCCCCCTTCCTTCCTTCCTCCCTCCCCCATCACTTGCTCTTTACTTCCTACTTCTCTCTTCCATCTCTTACCTCTCCACCACCTGCTCTTTATTTCCTACGCCCCTCTTCCTTCCATTCCTCCTCCACCAACTGCTCTTTATTCCCTGCGTCCCTCTTTCTTCCCCTCCTCTTCTTCCTCCTCCACCACCTACTCTTCACTTCCTTCTTCCCTCTTCTCGCTACTCTTCCAAATCCACTACCAATACCAGAGTAGGGAACTTGAAATATCATCGCAGTCGTCCGTCATTATTGAGGGGAGGCAAAACTACAAAATAGTTTCATAAATCAAAATTCAGCCATGGAAACTCTAAAGGCAGCTTTTTAGAGTTTAAACCCTCAGTCAGATCCTCGAAAAATCCCCGCGTTTGTCGAATAAAGGGGAGAAGCGTTTCATTGGATGAAATTTATATCGTGCTGAGAAAATGATTTCGTTGCCAAAGGGTTTCATATTCTGAATATTTTGGTTCATGAAAATGTGATATTAAACTTTCATGGTCAAAATATCGACGGTATTGGGAAATATGCTGCAAGAGTTTATCAGTGAAGTACTTACAGTAGATGATATTCTATGCTGATGAATTAGAAAGAAAATAAATTCGCTTTCTCCCCTAAGCTTTGCTCTCAGAAAACCAGTTCAAAAAGGCACAGAAATACAACGGGAAATATATTCTTTCATTCTTAAATATTCCGTCATTTGACGGTGCCAGAGTGTTTTTTGACCTTTGACAAAGCCATAACCAAAGACGTGTAAGCAGGAAATAGTTATTTTAACTGAAGTAAATGTCAAAAATATATCTCTCAGTTAACTGAATGCCAGCCAAAAAATACAAGAAACATGTGCATGAATTCTATAATCCGATTTGCTTGGATTAAACGGTGACTATCAAATCAAGGGCAGGCGAGTAAAAACAATGTTATTTTTAGATAAAAAAAAACTACCTGTGCATTCCCTTTGTATATTATAATAGAGTATATAACATAAGTAGAAAGTATGCAAAGCAAGAATTATATTACACTCCCCACACGACAATCGCTAGCGTCCTACAAGCAAAGTAAAATGCCTTCATAAATAAAACGATCTTCATTCTACTAACACAAGATTTGCTTGTAATTTTCTGACTCCCTTCATGATTACTCCATTCTACTGAATGATTCAAAGGAATAATGACTGACGTGTTTACTCGGTAACAAAACGAAACTTGTGGAAAATACGGCTTGTTTGAACGGTGTTTTTACGTTGCTTAGAACCAGTGGTTATTCAGCAACGGGACCAACGGCTTTACGTGACTTCCGAACAACGTCGAGAGTGAACTTCTATCACCAGAAAGACACATCTATAATCCCCTCAGTGGAATGCCAGAGAATCGAACTCGCGGCCACCGAGGTGGCAAGCCAAGACCATACCCATCACGCCACTGAGGCGCTGTGGAAAATACGGCGAATGGCTTAATACCACGCTGTATTTATCTTCCGCCACGCAACTTTTCTTACTGATAGGATAATGAATGCGTCATGTAAACGTTCCCTCGCATATCTCCGCTACCAGTCATCACCTGTGTTTACAAATTCATCCTCTATTCACCAAGAAAACAATCTGTTTTCGTCCCATAAAGCTTGTAGCTTCACCTGGCAATCTTTTCCTTGATTACATTTTGATAATATCTACAAGAAACGACGAAATGGCACCTCGTACAATGAGCAATTTCGCCAAGACCACTCAATACTAAATCAATCAACACACGCTAAAAATAAATCGTGCTTGATATCAAAGTTGTTGAGTGACTAGGGCTGGAATTCCGAATGTGTTGAACTGATACGCCTTGAACCCTTAGGTCACTTCTATATCATTCAAAAAAATTAACTTCAATTCCATCCGCGTCACAGAGCGCGCCCAGTGAGAAGTAGAAATGATTGCGGAAGCTACCCAGACAGAGATAAAAGAGAGAGAAAAAAAAAACAAACAAAAAAAAAAAAAACAAGAGCTGACATCTGGTATGAACAGATTTCCCTAATGCCGTTTTGTTTGTCTTGATAGTGGACGTCCATTCACGGCCTTAAAATTTCACTAAAGCCTCACCGATTATTTTGCCCTGTTTAAATGCTAAAACGCGCTGAATGGAGCCGCTCTCTGTGTTTGTCCTGAAAATGGCTCTTTTGTTTGGACACACTGAGTGCAGCTGAATGACATCCACGGGTGTAATGCTGCATGAATTTTGGGGGGGATCCACTGACGCTGCGATAGGTCGTCAAGGGAACGAAGACTAAAGGGCACAAAGACTAAAGGGTATAAGACTAATTGTTGTATACTCATGCTTGCAAATAATGGCAAGATAAATGGGGTTCATGGGGATACATCCCATTGAATGTCTATCTTCTATCTGCTGGGTTCTCTCTCTCTCTCTCTCTCTCTCTCTCTCTCTCTCTCTGTTGCAACGGACAAAGTTGCAAATGATTAATTCGTCTCTCTCTCTCTCTCTCTCTCTCTCTCTGTTGCAACGTCAAAGTTGCAAATGATTAATTCATCTCTCTCTCTCTCTCTCTCTCTCTCTACCTCCATTAACTTGGTATAAGCTTTTGATGTATCCATTAAAATGTTAAAAAGTGTATTATATGTTGTTCAACAGTCATAGGACCCGAAGAAAAATTACTGCATGGCAACGAAATTTGTACTGTCTTGAGAGATAAGGATAAAACCAGGAAGACATAAACAAGCAAATACATATATGCAATGTACATATACACTGATATGCATGCTTACATGGAACACCCATGGTAATCTGTATCAAGGTGCAACCTCTACAGGCTTCAGGGCATTATTAACGTTTGATCACATTTGCCTTAGCCAACAGACACTATAAGCGCGAATCGTCAAGAAAAAAAAGCTAACAAAAGTTTTTTCACAGGAACATGATTTATATAGCCATATATGCTACTATAATTTAATAATTTTTACATATATAAAAAAATAAATATAAACGTGAGCAGTAACAGGAAACAAACAATGAACAATGATTTATGTAAGCTACCTGAACAACAAATCGTCTGATGGTTCAATTAACTTAGACAACCTAGATATACATTCATCATCACACAATACTCCCGTTTTATGGACGAAAATGGATGTGTTACATGAAAGAACGACTTGGTCTATGGAAATAAACCATAAGAATCCTGAAGGGTCTACGAAACAAGTACTACATACGTATATCCCGAGAGCTCCGCTTAGAAGTCCATAGCTACTTATTGCTCCCCCGAGATGGCAGCAGGGTCGATAAGGTCGAAAATCCCGACGGACCCTCAGGAGGAGGAAGGACCCAAGTCTAATAAAAGTGTCTCG
>NC_087209.1:10693232-10705732 GCF_015104395.2 Macrobrachium nipponense | reverse complement strand
ATCACGACTCGCTCTATATCCCTCTGAGAATCACGACTCGCTGTATATCCCTCTGAGAATCACGACTCGCTCTATATCCCTCTGAGAATCACGACTCACTGTATATCCCTCTGAAAATCATGGCACGCGGTATATCCCTCTGAGAATCACGACTTACTCTATATCCCTCTGAGAATCACGACTTGCTCTATATCCCTCTGAGAATCACGACTCACTCTATATCCCTCTGAGAATCACGACTCACTCTATATCATATCCCTCTGAGAATCACGACTTGCTCTATATCCCTCTGAGAATCACGACTCGCTCTATATCCCTCTGAGAATCATGGCTCACTTTGTATCACCACCCTACCTGTAGGAGTGACGGAAGGTTCTGTGCCAACCATGAAATACCGAAGAATCTCACGGAAGATAATCGGATCAACATATTTTACCTCGCAAATCTCCTTATTCTTGATCCAATCACTGGAGGAATACCAGAAGAAGAAGAAGAAGAAGAAGAAGAAGAAGAAGAAGAAGAAGAATGAGAAGGAGAAGAAGAAGAAGGAGAAGGAGAAGAAGAGAAGAAGAAGAAGAAATCAGTCTTGGCCACTTACTCAGGGAGAGAATAGATTACCTCTGCCTGCACAGAATGGCTTATTGGATTCCCGGGGAGCTTACATTAGTCGCCTTTCTTACACCGATGTAGCAATCATTTATCTCTTGAATGCTGACTAAGGGCATAACTGACGGATAGGATGAAGCAATGATGGACTTAGGAGAAGTTCTTATCAAAGGTTCTGCTCTGACAGATACCTATGAGAAAACATTTGTCATTATTTTCCTAGGAAACAAATAATGTAGTTGCAAAGACTTCCTCTCTTTAACTTTGTAAGTCACTTAAGTCTCATTTAATTTGATCTCCCGCCTAACGTGGATTCCTATTATACATAAAATGGCAGGAAATGATTATAACGAGTGATATAATCCGCATCTCTTAGAGAAACAGGTTTACATTTACAATTTCCTAAATATGTTATGCAATATCTATAAATGTGCAATAAACGAGAAGGGAAATTGATTTTAAAACTAGCTATTAGTTTTTTTTTATTTTTAAAATTTGTATAGGTTTTACGTAGGATTTAATTTATTATACATGTGTAATACATATACATATACATACATATGTATAAAATATATGTGTTCGCAAAAAATCTGATAACTGACATGCAGTCTTTTAAGTTATGATAATGATAATAAATACCTGTCAACTCCTCATGAACATTTTTGAAATTCGAATGTCTCAACCTACCCTTTTTCTGACGCTCACTGATTCATCCTCATTATGCATTCTTCCTTTATTCCCAGTCGTCCCCTCTCAGCCCAGAGAGAGAGAGAGAGAGAGAGAGAGAGAGAGAGAGAGAGAGAGAGAGAGAGCGCTCAAACAAGCGTAATGCACACACAGGGAAAATGGCACACATTCTTCTTAGCTCTTGCTCGAAATAATAACAAAAGCCGTCTCTTTCGACGAGAAAAAGAATAAAAAAGGGTTACGAAATGTGACCCACTCAGTAATAGACGTCAGTTCACGTGAGAGGGGAAAGTGGTGGCAATGGTGGAGTGTGGGAGTGGGGAGGGATAGAGGGGAGTGGGGAGGGGAGGGAGGGGAGGGGGGGGAGGGGTTGCGGGCTGAGCTACAATGGTAAGAACATAGGTTTTTTTCCATGTGGGAGTAAAGAGGCGGTTGTCTGGGGCCTGGAAGGCCGAGATAGATGGACAAGAAATATCGCTTGTGTAGGGGAATAGGGACCTGAATGGGAAGGGGAGATTTTAAGAGAAGGCACTAAAGGTAGGGGTCGGGGGGCCGGGAGGGGAAGGGGGAATGAAGTAGGGAATTTTGAGGGAATGGAGGGCAGTATTTAAAGAGAGGAGAGAAAGTGCCCAAGGGTAAAATAGGAAATTCTGAGGGAAAGGAGGGCAGGATTTAAAGAGAGAAGAGAAAGTGCCCAAGGGGTAAAATAGGAAATTCTGAGGGAAGGAAGGCTGGATTTAAAGAGAGGAGAGAAAGTGCCCAAGGGTAAAATAGGAAATTCTGAGGGAAGGAAGGCAGGATTTAAGGGTTTTAAGGACAGGGTCTCCGGGGTTGTTTGTGACATAGGGAAGAGAGCGAAAGGGCTTTAAGACCTACATCCTTCCCTTTCAGAGGGGGAGGGAGGGATGAGGAATGGCAAGGCCGGGAGTTGTGGAAAGGGCTTTGGGATTAGCTGGGCTGGTGAGATGAAAACAAAACTAGTAAAACAAGAAGGAATTTAATGTTGGGGAGGAACAGGAATCGAGGGGGCCATGAATTTGGGGGTTTGGTGAGGGAGCAGAGTTTATAGGGATAGGAACCTAAAGATGGAAAAGCCGAGGTAGAGGAAAAGGCTTTTGAAAACATAAAGCTTCAAGTTTGACAGAAGGGAGTGGAAGGTGAAATAGAAGATAGGGTTATGGATAAACATGGCGTAAAGGCTTAGGGCTTGTGAGGGAGGAGAGAATGGCAGGACACAATTGCCAAGGAGGGGGAGCGTGAAGCAAGAAAGGTTTTGTTTGTTTGGTTGTTTGTTGGTATGGTGTTTTTACGTTGCATGGAACCAGTGGTTATTCAGCAACGGGACCAACGGCTTTACGTGACTTCCGAACCACGTCGAGAGTGAACTTCTGTCACCAGAAATACAACTCTCTCACCCCTCAGTGGAATGCCCGAGAATCGAACTCGCGGCCACCGAGGTGGCAGGCGAAGACCATACCAACCACGCCACTGAGGTGCTTAAGCAAGAGAGAGAGAGACGGCAGAGGGTCAAGAGTAAACACTATGAACATCAATAGCAGAAGGGTAAGGGTGAGTCAAGGATAAGCAATTCAAGGTTAGAAAGATGGAAGTGATGGCGAATGGATTGTAAAATAAAACATCTTTTTTTAAAAGAGAATGCGGAGAAACGATTAGACAACAAGGATATTGATAATATAAGGTTGTTTCTAAACTGCAGGAATTGGTTTCACTTATCAACACCGATCTAACTTCTGTATTTCTACTAATTTAACGCATGCTCGGAATTTTTTTTTTTTTTCCATAACACTCGGATGAAAGAAAATCGAATGTTCCAATACCCTCTTCTGAGAGAACCCCTTGAGAAATTAGTTACCGGCTGGCATCTGTTCCTATCACCCAACCACCCGCTCCTTCCACATGCTTCACCCGCTCCCCCACCTCTCTCTTTGTCTGTGTCTTTCTACATTTTGTTCAGCCTGTCACTATATTTTCTGAAATGAAAAGATAAAGAAACTGACGATTCCAATTCCTTGTCTTCTTCATAGCGCATAACTTTTTTTTATTAACAATTCCAGTGCATCATATACCTACGCGAACAATCCCTTTCTCTCTCTCTCTCTCTCTCTCTCTCTCTCTCTCTCTCTCTCTCTAAAAAAAAAAAAGTAAAAAAGTAAAAAAGCATATCCTCCAAACATAACAATTTCACGCACATGTAAAGACTTTCAAGCGCTATACAGCTGCAAATGGCTTTCGTTCTATTTTTATCTAGTCAAAACTAAAAATCTGCGACACCAATTAAGCAGTCATATCTGATAAACACTTCGTAACTAAGATCATCTCCAGCTGCAAAACGACATGACAGGATATAAACTTTTAAAAAAAGGAAAAAATATTTGTTTCCGTTATTTAAAGAATTTTGCGATAGATCTAAAATAAATACATCACACAAAATCCCCCTTTCACTTTTAATCTGAAAGAACAGGTGTTGGGTTGGACACAACAAGTGATAAATCGAGTTATCGAGTCATTCTTTGAAAGGGAAATGGAACACCGAGAGAGAGAGAGAGAGAGAGAGAAGAGAGAGAGAGAGAGAGAAGCTTCGCACTGGAGTCAGTCGTCGTCATGAAAGATACATTGAGATAGAAATATGTCCGTCTATGGGATAACCACTGTGAGATTTTACCAAAGTTAACGAAAATCTTGCGAATTTCAAATTTGTCTGTTTAACCACTGTGAGATTTTACCAAAGTAAATCAACATTTTGCGAATTTCCAATTTGTCTGTTACATAAACACGCTAAACTGAGATTAGCATGGTAATAAATGGGATGGAAAATAAAATTTATTCCAAACGCCAAGCGCTGCGACCTATGAGGTCAACCAGCACTGAAAAAGAAGCATAGAAATTGCGTTTTCAGGGTATAACTGGAGTAAAACCTTGCACTTACACTATGAAACAGTTGTAAGAAGAGGGTGGAAAGTAAGATGGAAGAAAGAGAATATGGATGGAGGTAAAGTAAAGAAGAATGAAAGGCTGAAAGGACGCTGCAAAGAACCTCAAGGAATGCTTACAGGGGTCAGGATGGTATGGTGCGTGTGCTTGTCACCATAATTACGGAAAAAATGTGTACGATAGTACACAATTTCAGTCACATATATCTCAAGCACAAAAACGCCCGACTGCAAGAACTTGAAAGCTTATTTTCGGAATCTCAGGATCGTAAACTTTACTCATAAACTCAAGCCAGGAAGTATTTCCCGCTATTAATGTCGCTCGTTGGTTACAATATAAGACAGGAGATACAGAAATTGCCGTTTTATGCATTCCTCGGCGTTCCCTAAGTACCTAAACATGCTCCAACTCAAGTGGCATGTTTATCATTCTATTTCCATGCCCGTTATTTTCTTTGGGTCACCGGGCAAGATTTAAGAGCCAACAGGACCGTCTAGATTTGTTTACGATAGGAAATTTTTTCAATTACATCTAATAAAAAACAGACACATTAAGTATTTCTGGGATGTCATGTTGGACGATTAGAAGGATACGATAACACGATTCCGTCTAGATTTGTTTACGAAAGGAATTTTTTTTTTAATTACATTTAATGAAAAAACAGACACATTAAGATTTCTGGTATTATCATGATGGGTGATTAAAACGGTACGATAACACGATTCCGTTAAGTTCCTAAAAATGCATAAGTTTTCTGGGAAACTTTTATATTACAGTCATCCAACTTCAAGTGCCTGAATAAAACGTCAAAATAATGACACAATCGAAAAGACAAGGCCTCCATTTCTCTCTTATGCAAAAATGCCATCATAAAAGAAATTTTGATAGACAACTTCACAAAAAGCATTTTATTTTATACTTATCATCCCAGAATTATTCACAAGAGTCAACATTATAATTTTCAATGACATCAATGACATCCCATAATGTATGTGTATGTATATATATTATATATGTATTATATATATATATATTATATATATATATATATATATATATATATAATATATATATATATACATATATATATACATATATATATATAATATATATTATATATATATATATATATATATATATATATATATATATATATACATATTTATATATCACATATATATATTATATATATATAATATATATCATATATCATATATATAGTATATATATGTATATATTATATACTATATATATATATATATATATATATATATATATATATATATGTGTGTGTGTGTGTGTGTGTGTGTGTATATATATGTAATATATATATAATATATATATATATATATATATATATATATGTATATATATATATATATATATATATATATATACATATATATATATATATATATATAATATATATATAATGTATATATATGTATATATATATATATATATATATATATAAATATATATATATGTAAATATATACATATATATATATAGATATATATGTAATATATATAATGAATATATATATATATAAGATATATATGAATATATATATATATATTATATATATATATATATTACATATCATATATATATATATATATATTCATATATATATTACATATATATCTATATATATATATATATATTATATATAATATATGTGTATATTACATATATATATATATATATATATATATATATATATATATACATATATATATATATATATATATTGTATATATATATATATATATATATATATATATATATATATATATATATATATATATATATATATATATATATATATATATAATTTACATATATACACACACACACACACACACACACACATATATATATATATATATATATATATATATATATATATATATATATATATGTGTGTGTGTGTGTGTGTGTGTGTGTGTGTGTGTGTGTGTGTGTATATACATACACAATCCAGATACTTTTATTCTCTAAAATTCCATTCCATGAGTACGAAGAGCAGAAAACTGAAATGAAAACGGCTTTGCAGACAATACCGCCTCGAAGAAAAAGACAATGGAGGACTTCGTAAAAACAAAACATTTACAGTATTATTCACTAGAGGAACGTATACGGCAACAATGAATTAAAGAATGTGCGAGAGATTAGTTTTTTGCCAGAGAGAGAGAGAGAGAGGAGAGAGAGAAGAGAGAGAGAGAGAGAGAGAGGGAAAGAGAGAGAGAGAGAGGATTAATTTTTATCAATTATATGTTTACAGGCGCTACAAAGAGAAAAATTAAATTTTCATCAAATATATAACAGGCGCCACAACAGGAGAGAGAGAGAGAGAGAGAGAGAGAGAGAGAGAGAGAGAGAGAGAGGGAAAAGAAACGTATGGGGGCTCTACCCCACTGAATTAAGAACCCGCATAACTACTCTAGATCTAAATATCTACGCCAATGTAATAATTCATTAGAACTCTCTCTCTCTCTCTCTCTCTCTCTCTCCCCTTTGCTCACCCTGGCGACTCTTATTGCGTCGAAGAACATTTAACTTTGGAAAATTTCTCTCCTCTCACTCTCTCTCTCTCTCCCCCCGTTGTGGCGCCTGCTATATATTTGATGAAAATTTAATTTTTCTCACTCTCTCTCTCTCTCTGTTGTGGCGCCTGCTGTATAATTGATGAAAACTTAATTTCTCTCTGTCTCTGTCTCTCTCTTTCTCTCTCTCTCCTGTTGTGGCGCCTGTTATATGTTTGATGAAAATTCTCTCTCTCTCTCTCTCTCTCTCTCTCTCTCTCTCTCTCTCTCTCTCTCTCTCTCCTTGCTGACGATGGCGACTCTTATTGTGTCGAAGAACATTTAACTTTGGAAAATTCTCTCTCTCTCTCTCTCTCTCTCTCTCTCTCTCCTCTTACTCTCTCTCTCTCTCTCTCTCTGGGGGAAAATATCGAAAATTACTATACCAGCGAAAGCAGACAAGTGTCTAGAGGAAAGAGTAATCTCTACCAGCAGTGGTTGGGGAATTGTAATACACCGAGGTAATGAAGCAATTTCTTTTGCCGACTGTAATGAAAATTACTTAATGTGATGAAAACTAGGCCCCGGGGATATAAGAGAGAGAGAGAGAGAGAGAGAGAGAGAGAGAGAGAGAGAGAGAGAGAGTTAGTCAATCATATTTTGAGTAATTCCTACTGAGAGAGAGAGAGAGAGAGAGAGAGAGAGAGAGAGAGAGAGTTTCAACCACATTTTGAGTAATTCCTATTGAGAGAGAGAGAGAGAGGAGAGAGAGAGAGAGAGAGAGAGAGAGAGAGAGAGAAGAACAAACCAGATCTTGCAGAGCTAATGCAACAACAACATGGAAACAAATTACATTTATGGTTATGAGAATAACCTGACAACAACCCCAAAACAATATAGAAAAAGGGTTTCCAAGAAGTAAAATCAGACGACATTAATATTATAAATGAACAGTCTCTTTCTACACTGATTCATATATAACAGCAGTCATCAATTTGTTATTTTTACCGTCTTCTTTTAAATAGCAATAAACAAAGCTTTTCGACCTTACCTCCTTAATTAAAAGAAATATATCTTTGAATATATAAGCATTTTAAATATACTACTAATAATTTGTTTAAAATCAACCTTCATTCAACAACCACTGATATTTTGCTCCTGCATCATTTTCAGCAGACGTTAACATTTTCAAGTTAAAAGTATATCTCTGGATAGTTTAAAAATGCAAAGACTGCATTCGTTACCGAAAGCCATCCCATATCCTTTGTCAACTGAGGACGAGAAACTTGAAAAGAGGAGAAATCTCCTGAGGCGTAGTTTGTTTTGATTTTCGAAAGAGACCTTAACCGAGACAAATACGTTGAAAATTCCACCTGTCACCGTCCATTTACCTTGAGACCTAACAATTGGTGAGGATTCGTACCTTTCCTTCTATTCTAGTTTTTCCCATTGCAGAAAGGCACGTGTTACAAAAGGATAGATAACTGGAAGTCGGTTTTACTGAAAAATCTCTCTCTCTCTCTCTCTCTCTCTCTCTCTCTCTCTCTCTCTCTCTCTCTCTCTCTCTCCACGACATCTAATCTAGAAAGGAGGGGACATATGTTTCAGAGCCTGCGAATATCGTTCACGGTAACAGCCAAGTTTGCTCCCTACAACAGGCAATCACTGGTAATTGTTGCATTTGAAATAGCATAATGTATCGCCTACATAAATAAACAGCAGATTAGATCCGAGACCCCTTTAGGGCTGTTCAAATGAAATCTGGTTTCCTACAGAAAATTAACATAATGTAACCTGTCTTAATTATAAAGTGAACAAAAGCCATTTGGGTTATCCTTATGGGTAAGACTTGTACATTAATGTGAGGAATTATACCGACCTTGTTTCCAATTACTTCCTGCCTTTAAATAGAGGTATTAAGGAAAGAGGATAAAATAGATGGAAATAGATTAACCTCCTCCTCCTCCTCCTCCTCCATTAACTCTCAAGAGATCGACGAACGTTTCTTTTCAATAGCCAAGTTTTTTTTTGACACCGATATGGCCTGACCTAGATACTGACACCGAGTTTCCATTCCGATAAGCCTAGTATGGGGAAAATATAAAATCTGCATATACCAACTGTGCTCGTGGAATAAAGTGATGTTCACTGAAGACATCAGGGTGGGTGGATTTTCACTAGAGGATCATCACTACTGTCTAAAACTAGCAGTTAAGATTGAATCCAAGAAATGGACTGATCATCATAACATATCCTGCTAGGAATATTAGAATAAGATATTAAAATCATACGTGAGTTAGAAAATACAGAACAACATATATACATACACACACGCGCGCGCACACGTATATATTTATATATACAATTATATATGTATATATATATATATATATATATATATATATATATATTATATATATAGATAGATATATATATATATATATATATATATATATATATATCTATCTATCTATCTATCTATCTATCTATATATATATATATATATATATATATACATATATATATATATATATATATATATATATATATATATATATATATATATATTGAGAGAGAGAGAGAGAATCACTGTTATTACCGCACCAAACAACACTATTCTCCCCCACATGATGCTTATGGAGTCATGCTTTCACCAAATGCAACACTTGCTAATGGCGAAAGTTTAAACGAGAAAGGACGACATTTCGAGGAACTCGAGAATGCCCGAGTACATGATATATCTCAAGTTTGTGCAGAGGAAACTTAGTCTGGACCTCTTCTTCAGGTCTCGGTCCAGACTTTCAATTACCAGCAAGACATGCCTGTGGCAAATTACGTGAAAATCTCCTGAGGGGTTCTGGAAACTTCAAGATAACAATTTAATTTATACGGGAAGCGTCTAATGTTGAAAAGAAAAATGTATGAAATGCTGCTTAATAATAATAATAATAATAATATAATAATAATAATAATAAACGTATACGACAGTACGATACTGAAACGCATAAGCAACACGAGTTGAATTAATTACTCAAAGATGTTATAGCGCCTCAGTGGCGTGATCGGTATGGTCTTGGCCTGCCACCTCGGTGGCCGCGAGTTCGATTCTCGGGCATTCCACTGAGGGTTAGAGATGAGTATTTCTCGTGATAGAATAAGTTTCACTCTCGACTTGGTTCGGAGGTCACGTAAAGCCGTTGGCCCCGTTGCTGAATAACCACTGGTTCCATGCAACGTAAAAACACCATAAAAACAAACAAAGATGTTATTGTATGCAACTTTATATATATATATATATATATAGATAATATATATATATATATATATATATATATATAAATATATATCATATAATATATATATATATATACTACATACACCAATTCGTTGACCAATTAAATGCATGAATAATATGCACAATTAAGCTGGCAGGCGGAATATTAAAAAACTGTTGATGACTTGTCATTGAAAAGGTATAAATAAATTATAGTTTTTGAAAACCTTACCTAAAGCATTCAAAACTTAAATTAAACAGGCCTTTAAAATCCTAATTAAGTTATTTACTCTTTGAGAATCATGACACTCCGCAGAATGACGTTCGCCAAACATTCTCTTATTTGCAATTACCTTATTTTTATTCATATTTGTTAGTGAGAACAGAAAGGAGAATACACAGTAGCCCAACAGCTTAAAGGATACCGTTCTTCTTACCAGAAAGGCCGGACCTCGGAGGTCCATTAGGTAACAATGACCCTATAATATTATATAGACTGGGCCTGAATATTTTCTAGATGTGACAGTTAACAGCAATTCCACATATTTCCTAACCTGAACTAACCTGTAATTACAGCTTACCAATCAATTTATGAGATGTGGCTAAAGTATACCACATCTAAAATGGTAGCACGAGGAAAAATAATCATAATGTGGTAGCTGATATGTGCAGAAGTTCGCTAAGACGAGACATTATTGTACCTGCCTTTCAGCAGTTTACTTAAGAAGAACTATATCATTTTTAATTACAATTAAATAACGATGAGACGGTGAACCCAATGGTCGGATGTAGCCCATTGCCTGAAGGTATATTTGAAGAGTATAAAAAAAAAAAAAAAAAGTGTTGCCAATTTTTCTAAATGAACTGAATGACATTGACACTGAAAGAGTGAAAGGTTAATAAGCATATCAGAGAAGAACTCAAACATTCCTTAATACCAATGATAGTCCAGTACCTCTAAATACGGGGAAGGCGCCAGATTTCTATGATAGGACAAAGCGATTACAACCGCTAACGATAACAAGACGAAATCAGCCAATCGTCTAATCTCGTCAATTCTGAATTGAGAAGAACGTGCATCAAAGCCGTCGTCTCTTAGATGACATTAATAATTATTCATAATAAGGTTATATTTTCTTTTAAAAGCAAAATTATTATTGTTGAGCTAAGGATGATGCAAATTATCATTGTGGAGCTAAGGATGAAGAGAAAGTTTAGTTATATCTTAGTTTAACCAAACCAATGGGATTAACCCAGTTCTCCTAAGGCTGACTCGAAGGATTAGATATTTTTACGTGACTAGAAAGAAACCAATTGGTTACCTAGCAACGGGACCTACAGCTTATTGTGGGATCCGAACCACATTATATCGAGAAATGAATTTCTATCATCAGAAATATATTTCTCTGATTCCGCGTTGGCCGAGCCGGGAATCGAACTTCGGACCACCGGATTGGTAGCCGAGCGCGAAATCCACTCGTCCGACAACGAACTATGAGAGAATAATCCAGTAAATATAAGGGAGTCTTAAAACAGTTTCTTCACTGAAATTTTACAAATTTATTGGTCAAGATTTCTCCACTTGGATCGCATCAAAACAATACTTTCCTTTCCTTAACAACTGAGCAAACTAAAGGAACTCATTTTAATTTCAATAGAAGAAAAATTCACCTCAACTGAAAAAACTAAAGGAACTCATTTTAATTTCAATACAAAAATAATTCACCTCAACTAAAAAAAACTAAAGGAACTCATTTTAATTTCAATAGAAGAAAAATTCACCTCAACTGAAAAAACTAAAGGAACTCATTTTAATTTCAATAAAAAAAAAATCTCCTCAAATAATGTGACCCTATTAAAGCGTACCTTTAAATATTATTAGACATAATAAAACAGTATAAGAGATACATCCTGATAATTAACCCACCAAACTTCCTTGTCGCTTTCACTCCAGCCTCCTCTTCTTGCGGTTCTCGGAACCACCGAGGCACAACACATCGCCCGTTGTGCCTTCCTCCAAATTAAAGGGGACGGTTTGGTACTCTGGCCTAGAGAGACCGCTGGAATACATGAATCCATTAGGGGTAGGCCGAGTTCAAAACGGAAAAACGCCCAATAACTCCCTCCATATTCATTCGGATTTACGTGAAGGGGAAACGAGTGTCTTGTTTCGCTCTGAAAGCGTTTGATATTCTAAGTCAAGTCAGGAGGAAAGGTGGTTTTATTCATAGGGGAGTCTTGGAACAATGACAGAGCGATGTATTTACTTGACGTATGTTCTGGTGACTTCGAATATTTTTGAGCGATGTATTTACTTGACGTATGTTCTGGTGACTTCGAATATTTTGAGCGATGTATTTACTTGACGAATGTTCTGGTGACTTCGAATATTTTTGAGCGATGTATTTACTTGACGTATGTTCTGGTGACTTCGAATATTTTTATTACTAAAT
>NC_087209.1:10688232-10690732 GCF_015104395.2 Macrobrachium nipponense | reverse complement strand
GTATATATATATATATATATATATATATATATATATATATATAATTATATATATATATATGTATAGATATATATATATACATATAATAGATATCTATTGTGTGTATGTCGAATCAGACTATGTCCAATACGTTCACCCGCAAGTGTGCATTCAACAGAGGCCGTTAAAATAAAAAGAGCCTGCAATGGAGAGAAAAATGGATCACAGTCTTTTCAGGAAGAGGATTAACCTCGGTGTAAAGGTTCCTGAAGACTTGAAAGTCGAGATGAGAGGAAGACTTACGAAGTGGAGTTTGATGAAGTCACGAAAGTTTCGAAAAGAAGTGGCCTGGATCCTTGCGAGTGACTGCAAATAAGAAAGATACAAACCAGTATAATAGAGAAATACTGCTGGTTTGCCTCCAGTGTAATTGCAACAAAATGCTTTGGTAATATCAATTTTGTTCCATCACTAAGGAAATTCACGCGTCAATGGCAGAAATATCTTTGTTAGTGAATATGGTTTATTGCAAATGAAGCTTTTCGATTACTTCTGTATACTGAGAAACTATACAAAAAATAACAATGTGATTAGTAAGAATTACAGACATAGGCACTGCAAGACTTCATTCGTACGATGAAGCCGCGTCATTAACGGCAGCCACACTCAAGAAGCCCTTCATGGCAGTTTCTAAAATAACATCTACAGGAATCTTTTTCCCGATGGATTTCCCACTAAAGAATATTCAGCCTATCCTGCAACTAAAGGGAAATACTCTTGCTATCGTTATAGATATTCTCCACAAGGTAATAGTTTAATTTTGCGTAACTGCAATGCAAATCAAATAAAACTGATGCTCCAGGCGGGATTACAAGGCCAATTTCAATTCATTTCTGTCAAGATAAACATATCCTAAAATACCCAATATCAAAAGTTTTACAGTTATAAGAGATTACGGTTGAAGATTCTTGCTGGTATTGTATAGATTACATTATTTCTTGATAACAAATCAAAACAAAGTACTTTCATCCCTTACTGTTTAGGAAGGGTGGGCGTGAATTGTGCCCAACTGGTGGCTATTCTTAAAAAAGATTAAGGAAAAGACCTATTAAAAGCCTCTTCCAGTAATACTTTTCCGAGATGAATAATTAAAATTTCCTTATTACAAAAGCAGTGAAATAAAAAAAATCTAAATAATTCTGCCCATATTTTCCTTGACGCTACAAAAGAACTATCAAAAGTTATTACCTAGTGAAGAATACCAATTGAGACAAACATATTCTCTGGGGAGTATGGAAATGAGCAGCTGATATTTCCCTCAAAGAAAAAAAGAAACCCCGACCGCTATTACCATATGTAAAATAACTAAAACCATAAAAAAAAAATCTGAACTAGCAAAGACAAGCATTGAGTGCTAGCAAATCCTTCGAGGGAAAGATTCCTTTTAGGCCACACCTGAGGATACCCCTCCGATCCCCTCAATGGAAATCCTGAAGGCTTATGTCAAGTGGTTTCTCTTGTCTTCACCCCCTAGGGCTCACTCACAGCTCGGGTTTGGTTTGGTTTAGGTTTTTTTTATCTCTTTCTGCTTCTTCTCCTTCGTCTTCCTTTAAAAGACTATGGATACGGCAGGATTTTCTCTATTCTTTAGGATGATGTGCAGCTGCTCGGGTTTAGTCTAAAGGTTAGGTCTGGTTTCTTCTTTAAATAAAGTTCCATTATGTATAGAGGAGCATAGGCATACTTTGGTCTGATATAAAGCAGTTGTTTAGAAAGACTACGAAGTTTTATGAAGCACAGTAAAACTGTGTACTCTGACAACAGAAAGAAATATAATTTTATTCTTCAGAAACACATATCTTTAAAAATATCATAGTAAAAAATGCCACAATGAGGTACGAATAAAAAATCATTATTTATGAAAAAATCGCTCAGACTGGCCGTGTCCACGTGTTATCAGCACGAATATCTCCACCGAGAGAGAGAGAGAGAGAGAGAGAGAGAGAGAGAGAGAGAGAGAGAGAGAGAGAGAGAGATCGTTCCAACAAAGTGAGGCAAGTATTATCTCGTCGATATTACATTTTATTTCTCTCGTGAGTTCTCGTCCCATCCCCGATTAGACTTCAACTACACCTTCGGCTGACTGCCAGATGCATGAAAAAAACAAAAAAAATTCATACCCAACATAATATCATACGCATTTTCCTTGGACGGTATAACTTGCTTTACGCATACGGGAAAACTTAACCTTATATGGAAATTAACGCCTGCGACCTGCCTTGCATCGTATGTTATTTTTTCTGTAATCATGGATGATTGTACTAAATAATTACCACAAATGAACTTATACTTAGTTTAAAATTAAATACTTAGGCACTTGAAGAGTACATTTTTTCGGACTTATTTCAGGCTAAAATGTTTTGCAAACAACTTCCAATGACTATTTTTATTATATGAGCATTTTGCATTTATACGAGAAAATTTAGCATACGGCAATTCCATATATTCTGGCTCTGTCATT
>NC_087209.1:10675732-10683232 GCF_015104395.2 Macrobrachium nipponense | reverse complement strand
ATTTGTATATATATTACTTATGTATATAACTCTCGAAGGAAGAACCATCTCCGGATAAAACACACTGAATTAAATATAGAACAGTTACAATCCAACTGTAGGTTCTTATGGCATAAATTTTAAGCCAGATTAAGGGTGGGGATTTGATAACCTTAAGTCACGTAGGACATGGCATTAGGTTAGGTCAAGGAGGTCAGGTGATTTTAATATGTTTCTCGGTAATTACCGCTGCAGTTTTCTCTGACGTCAATCGTTTTTCTTTGTGATAAGAAACAATTTTGTATGTGTACATGATGATGTCTTAGTTTCTGAGGAATACCATATACTTTTTATCTATGAACGTATAGGATTTTGAATTATGGGTAAGTATATATAATTGGAAACTGAATGAGCTACATGAATATTCATCAAAGTAGTATTATATGGAAAAAATAAAAAGACGGCCAAAGTCCAATTACTGGAAAGGAAAAACACGCATCAGAATAAAGCAAAATCCGCGACAAAGAAAACTCAATACCACTGGGTGCTGGTCAATACGAAAGCAGAGGCAAGAGAGGCTTCGGTGAAGGTGCGGAAAGAATGAACAGGCTCACAATATATCGTCGCTGACTTCGCTCAAGTCTGCGAACTTACTCTCTCTCTCTCTCTCTCTCTCTCTCTCTCTCGTTCTTCTCTTTCCTTCTCTCTCTCTCTCTCTCAGCAGCCATTCTGTCAGTCCCGCTGGTCATTGGGCCGACGGTGGTAGTCATAAAATTCGCTAGACTTATGGCAGTTGGGATATCCCAAGCTTGACATGGGCTGCTATGCAGAGACCTGGGAATTTGTTTGCAGTACACAAATCATAAAACGATACATAACATAAAGCGAACATTTTTAGCACATAATATAAAAACAAAAGCCTCGCATACATCTTTGTCAGCCAAAGATCTTACAGTACACCCAACATAATACAACACATAATTAGGTTATCCGATACACCTTGGTGCATTTAACAACACAAACGCCTGTATTATAGCGAGCATAAACCAATAAACATACATAATACCCAAATGACATACACAGACGTACACAGGCATTACAAAACAAATCGTCTCAGGTTGACAATTTCATATAACTGTACCAACAGATATAGTAATCAAAAGCTGCCTGATGTACGATTCACCGACCAGAAATATTAAACAATACCGGCCGAAATATCAAAGGCCAGTGGGATCTCACTCGGCGCAGAGTTCCTTAAAGCTTATTAACCAAACTAATTTGTCTGCCTGATATTCTTGACGGAAAACACGAAGAATGAGAGCTTTCTCTCTCTCTCTCTCTCTCTCTCTCTCTCTCTCTCTCTCTCTCCAAGTCTGGCCTATATAATAGGGGAGCTGTTGAATTTGCAAATCGTGAGAGGAGGGCGAAGGGAGGAGAGGGAAGAGATTAAAACCCGGTTTTCAACCCAATAGACTGAGGAATACGTTACGACGAAGTAGGCCTGATTAGTATCTTATTCAGTCGAGCTCTCCATCCTCGCTGTGACTCACAACATTGTACTCATAACCAAGTACAGTGTTTGCAGCTTAGACCAACAGCATCAAACTGGATGATATGGAGGAAACTCGCCAATGCTGTTCCCTTCCTCGTTGTCACTATTTCTCGATGTAATAATAACACAATAAAATAAAACAGATACAAAGATATAATGAGATATAATTAGAGAAGCTGCACACTTTTTCCTGTATTCATTACGATGTGTGGAGGATGTTCCAATTGGAAGGAAATGTTTATTTTTATTAAATACACTGACGATAAAATAAAAGAATAATAATATCGTTACGATATACAACCTATAAACGCTCCACTACCCCACCTCTCTCTCTCTCTCTCTCTCTCTCTCTCTCTCTCTCTCTCTCTCTCTCTCTCTCTCTAAATTGCACAAATAAAACAAACGTTATCACTTATGATCTCTAGATAATCTGGAAGCTACAATTCACTGTGACGGTTTCATTATATAAATTAAACATGAGATTTAAAAACTTGAATCGTGGAAACTTAAAAGTATACAAGTCCAAGTTTTTAAATAATCTGAGACCATTAAATGTTTTTTTATTATTATTTACTGTCTTCTTCAGAGGTACTGAAATGTCAGAAGGAAATTCAATTTTCCAAGAGTGACGTAATCTAAAATCATTTTTTTTTATATTGAACGGAAAGTATTTAAAATTAAACCTATGCTTAACACCGTGGATAGCAATATTTTGAGATACGACGGGTCTTACATGCATGTCAGTATTCATATAACGATATTCACCTTCTATAAAAGAAAGAAATTATAAAAAAAAACGGTAAATTGCTAAAAAAAAAAACCTCATTATAAAAAATCAGCAAAAAGCTATAATAGCCAAGGCTAATCTCTTTTTAATGCCTTCTCTCCGTCAGAGTCTATTGGTCTATTGACACCCTCTGATAGCCCACTGTCGCCTCCACCGGCCTTTGATCTTGAGAGATCTCCACCAGAAATCATTTTGCTCTGGCGAATATCCGCCCTAGCCACTCCCCCTACCCAAGGTAAAGAGCCCCTACCCTCCAACCTCCCCCAATAAAGGATCCTCCTCTGGGAACTGTTTAAACCACCTTGCTTCTCTTGGGCAAAATTGCAGCGGAGAGGAAAAACAATGACTCTTTTGTCGTAGGCGAATGCAGTTCGGTAATTGCTTCTGCGTCGTGATATTTCCTCCTCTCGTGTAATACTAAGGCGAGAGTTAAGGTCGATTGCTTTCTTAATGAGGAGACCGGCTTCAATTTTCTCTGCTTTGTCAAAGCCATTGTGGTGCGTTGTTTCCAACCGACATTAATCTCGCTTCGCCACCACAGACCGCGTTTCCAAAATTATCCACACAGTGCAGAATCATTCGAGCGCGAGACGTAACGACGTTCTCTCTCTCTCTCTCTCTCTCTCTCTCTCTCTCTCTCTCTCTCTCTCTCTCTCTCTCTCTCTGACTTTATTTTAGCAAGGGTTTCTTATCCCTCTTTGAAAAGTTTTAGAGTTTTCACTTGGCAACTTTCTCCTCAGCCTTTTCCGCTGACACAATTCCCGTCAGATAAAGGTAGCGTTATTAGCCAACTTTCCTCATCATTCATGCCATAATTACATGGTCGTAAACATTACCATAGGCCTCAGAGCTTTTAGAGACGCTCGAAGCTTCCTATATCACAGCCTACTCTCGTATATGAGAAGTTTTGGGCCAGATTTTCCTCTCAAGTTCATAAAATTTAAACCAGCCGTGTAAACAAGCTTGAAGCGGCGAAACCACTGAACGAGTAAATGGTTCGTTATTATGTGTTTTGGCCACTAAAACGGCTTGGTATTTTACGGTTGTAGCTTCTGGTTACTAATAGTAATTGGTTGATATTGCCTCAGGTAAAAAAGCTACCTTAGTGAGAGTGCCTCTCTCTCTCTCTCTCTCTCTCTCTCTCTCTCTCTCTCTCTCTCTCTCTGGGAACGTAGAGCTCTTAACTCTGGCGAGGGATAATAGGATTAAATGATGCCGTAATTTCCTTTAGGGAAAAAAGGGTTTTCTACAATGGGTAAGCGCTAACGAGCTCTGATGGCCGGCGAGCCATAGACGCAACCTTGATTCCTGGGAGGGAATTGGGAATTAGTACGAGATCGAATGCTACATTCCTAATGGAAGACAAGTAACGGCGAAGTCGTAGTGACGAGAGACTGAGATGACGGTAGACGTCGCAATTCAATATTTGATCTGGGATGCACTTGCAAATACAAGGCAATCTCCAGTTTAAAGCGATTGCACCACTGGATGTAGCAGCTTCTGGTTTGTGTGTGTGTGTGTGTGTGTGTGTGTGTGTGTGAAAGAGAGAGAGAGAGAGAGAGAGAGAGAGAGAAAGAGAAACTGTGGTTGTGCATACCTTTGGTAACTAATGAGGTAACACCTCACTAGTGAAAGCTAGACCTACAATAAAAAAAAAAAAAAAAAAAAAAAAACAAAAAAAAAAAAAAAAAAAAAAAAAAACTGAATCAGGATGGTATCTGACAAAGACATAGGTGCTTAGTCTTCTCTGCTTTAACTTAAGACACCCCTTCAACGAATATAACCGATAAATTTTCCACAGATTATGCATTGCAACGTTAATTATGTGACGGGGTGGGGGCTGGTGATAAGTGGATATAACTGGGATTTAAAGCATAGAAGGGAATTATAGTGGAATCTCACAGAGGGCCTTTTGCATCGCACGGGGGTTAGTGGCATTATGTTATATATATATATATATATATATATATATATATATATATATATATATATATATATTATATATATATATATATATATATTATATATATATATATATATATATATATATATATATATATATATATATATATATTACATACTAGCAGCTGTACCCGTCCTTCAGACATATTATCAAATGCACATTCACTACTGTGTCATTCTCATTCACTGACCGGCTTAGTCAGGCACCGCCGGCCGATGGCAGGCGCATACATGTTGCGACAGGTTGCTCGGGAAAGATTTTCATCCGATGCCCCCTACAACGGCCCCAGATAAGACTCAGCTTATGGTTTAACTCTGATATGGTTGTTAAATGCGTTTTTAGTCATTCATATTAACTCGTGGTACCCAAGAATGCAGAAGGGCCATCTTTGATCCTTTGGGCCCCAATACCCGGAGAGGGGACTGCATCCCTCCGGCTATCTAGGTCGGGGTAGGTAGGCTACGAATCTCTTCACCCCTGGTCGGTAAGTTGAAAGGGCGTAGGCGTCCTGCGCCGGGCCCCCTAATATTGTGGGAAACTCTCGGACCCCTATTCGCAGGGAGGGGTTGCGCCCCCTTACTTATTGAGAGTGCCTGTTTGACTTACAGAAACACTTCTACATAGATGTCAAAAATGAGGGGGTATGAGAACGAGGGGTTATGACCTCCTTTGAAACGGCCCACAAATTTCTGGTTTTGACTTAATTCTTCCGTGGCGGCGGGGGGGCGGGGTTTGTAGTCTATGGTAAAAATTCGGTAGCCCTAGCTTTCATAGTCTGGGCGTGCATAGTGAACAAACAAACAAGCAGACAGAAATTGCCTTTTATATTTATAGATTACGGTAAGAACGAACGCATATCTTTCCCATGTTCAGTATTAGCACATGATTATCGTCACCAGAATAACAAATAAGACAATGTTACACAAATGAATGAGAATCCCTCTGAAGAAAAGTACTGGATGAGGGGCAAGAGGCGATTAGGCCTAATTAGCGCAGAAGGTGAAAAAACGATAGTCCTATACCATCTGACCTACTGTCAACAATTAACTTCTGTCAAGAAACTCGACTCCATTTGTTCCTGGACTATACAAAGGTATTTTTCTTTCATCAGACTTCCAAAATCCGAGGTTCAATTGTCATCACTTGCTGAATCGTTCTCGAGCTCAAAAGTCCGTGTTTGGCTTCCAAGTCGTAATTTTCTCCATTGTAAAAACATCTCCCCAAAAACAGTGCCAGAGTCCTTTTCGTTTTCATGCGTCTGACTAGCTACACTTTGTTCATTTCGAAATTGGGTGGTGTCGTTTCGTCTTTCGGAAATAGCAATCACTCTCTACTAAAAATACTTTTCTTCATTTTTACTCGAGCTGAAACTAAAACATTCTGAAAGGCAAATGTCGACCAACATTTTAGCGCCTTACATTTACTGGCATAGTACGCAAGCCACAGCAGTGATGATGTAAAATAATAGTAGCGAATATTAAGCGTTTGATATTTATATAATTCATAACAACATTAAAAACTGGCAATGCCTCTTAGAAAGGCAAATACTTTCAACTTTTTTAAAGGCCACGCAAGTCTGTTCCTAGCTCACTAGACAAGGCGGCATTCAGTGGGAACACTTCATGGCAGAACCTCTGTCCCCCAGGTGCAATCTAATGTCGGGGAACAAAAGAGCCAAAGAAGCTGCAAAAAGAGCAAAATTAACAGTGACACACGACATTCAGAAACCTAATTTTAGAGAAGATAAAACAGAACGATGGAAGCAAAAAAAAAAAAACCAATTAACTGAGAAAGTAAAGAGCAGGTATACATACTAGCACACGTACTATTTTTAACAACATTGGCAAGAAAATACAACTTAATGAATTGGTTAATAAAATATAACATTTTAGTAGTTGAGCCAATATTTAAAAAAACAGAATGCCTATATATTATATGTATATATATATATATATATATATATATATATATAATATATATATATCTATATATATATATATATGTGTGTGTGTGTGTGTGTGTGTGTGTGTGTGTGTGTGTGTGTGTAATTGTTCAGTGCATGTGTGGACCGCTGGACTTGGCCGACCAAACGATGAGACGATTCGCGAAGTAAATCGTCTCAAAAGCAATAATTGCGGTATGAACACGAGTCACTTTATACAAGATGAAATTGAACAATTAGATTACAAGTGTAAATCATTTACCGCAAATTTATTTTTTGAAATGAAATTGAGAAATTTAGCCGTACAAACATGATTGATGGTGTAATCATATATCTCTTTAATGTTTTTAGCTGAATAAACACGAGTATCACAATGTTATGGTCACAAATTATTTTCATTTCTGCTTATTTACTAATTTACAGAACTTTTAAAATAATTGCCTCATATACTATTAGTAAAGAATCGAAAATATAATAATAATAATAATAATAATAATAATAATAATAATAATAATAATAATAATAATATACCCCAATTAGAAAAAAAGGCACTGGACAGAACCTTTCCTGACCTACCCTGCTTTTAATTTCCTCCAACATGACCCAATCACCACTTCATCTAAGAGAGAGAGAGAGAAAAAAAAATTCAATAACAAGTGAGAACCTAATCAGAGCCATTCCTGGAGTTCAAGATCAAAAGCTGCTTCCAATTCCAGATGAAGGGAAAAAAATAATCGTTTGCAATCTGAAGTGAAAATCCAAAATAAAGATTTTTGTCTAAATGCGTTTGCTTAGCAAATCAAGAATCGAGTCAATCTAGACTGTATGGCGTTTCCTGTTCAGAACGGAATGAGATCTGTCAATTGAAGGTGTAAATCTTTCTTTTTTCGTGTCTGAATGGCTGTAGTAGGTCGATGAAAGACTTGTTTCTGTTTCTTGGGGAAAAAAAAAAAGGTTGAATGGCTATTACATGTACCTGAAATTATTTGACCGATTGCTCTCTCTCTCTCTCTCTTCTCTCTCATCTCTCTCTCTCGTCTCTCTCTCTTCTCTCTCTCTCTCTCTCTCTCTCTCTCTCTCTCTCTCTCTCTCTCTCGCTGAGTTTCTACTTAAAGGAGTACTTTAATCCTTCACACTTTTCCTATCTGCATTAACTTTATTTGGCTTGCAGACACCTTTTTTTTTATCCTTTTCTAACGTCACTTCCTTCTCCTCCCGCAAGAAAGTGAAGCCCACTTATCTTTCTCCATCCCTGGCCTCTTATCATAACGCCATGC
>NC_087209.1:10669127-10672732 GCF_015104395.2 Macrobrachium nipponense | reverse complement strand
CACCATACAAAACAACCAAACCACATGCAGTTATAGAATACTTATATGTGAAAGGGAAACATAAAAGCCGACGCATTATTCATACAGATGATATATATATATATATATTATATATATATATATATATATCTATATAAGTCTATCACATTACCGTGTCGGGGTGGTTTAAGGCTTCACTGCCAGTCCTGAGATGGGAAGTCGCTGGTTCCCGCCTGTCGATGGCCAATTCTATTATCGCTTAATAAATCCCCCTTGGTTAAGCATATATGAAAATATATTTAATTCCGAGGTAGAGCGAATTAGATATTAAAGGACATATGTAGTCGATATATATATATATATATATATATATGTATATATATATATATATATATATATATTTATATATATATATATATATATATATATATATATATATATATATATATATACTTGCATTTTTGGATATACTTGTGTCCCGTAACGAGCAGGGCTTCTGTACTTATATTTTTAGAAAGCAAACATTTACTGGCTTAGGTACAAATTTTCATAGCAGTTGTCATTTTAATTTTAAATTAAACTCCTTAAGTACTCTTTTCCACAGGGCCTATACTTTATCCTCCACTTGGTTTGGTTTCCACCAAGAAATCTCATTTCTCCAGAAGTATTTTCTTTAGAAAATTGCTACCCATCCAAGCTTTTTTCAAAACAATTGTATAATTTTCTTAATCGTAAGTTTGTCCCTGTTTTTAATATTCATTCTGTACCCAAGTTGGCATTTTACTTCAGTATTCCTTTTATTCACGATAAGTCCTTTTGTGTTCAGTTAAATGACCTTATTCACCGATACCTTCCGGCAGTTAACAGTAGAGTTATACCCAAGAACCCGTTAACCATTGCTTCTCTTTTTAAACAAAAAGACAAACTAAGCTCCTTGATGACTTCCAATATCGTTTATTTATATACTTGCCTCAAATGTAAGGTGGTGAAATATGTGGGGGCTTCTCGTCGCCTACTAAAAGTCAGAATTGATTGTCATCGGGGAGTTAGTTACATAACAGGCAATAAATTAACCAATCCTGAATTTTTTAATGTACGTGATCATGCCGAAAAACGTAAACAACATATTGAATAAAAACATTTTAAAATTCTCTCCAGAGCCACCTCACCTCATCAATTATCAATAACTGAATCCTTATATATTAAGAAGCTTGTTCCCTCTTTAAACAATCAAAATCCTACCTCCACAACACTGTACCTGTCTTGAGTGTGGTCCTTGGTCTCTGTTTTTTATTGGCATTAGGTCCTTGGTCACCCTCCGAAGGTATTCGGTCTGTTTCTTTCATTCTGTCTGTTGCATATTAGTTTTTTAATTTTAAAAAATTTTTGTTTAAAGTTTTGATTTTTTTTAATTTGTAAATTTCTTAATTCTTAAGTCTATGTAATATTTTTATATATTATACGTTTTTCAGCTTTGAAAATGAGGCTGTGTCCTCGAAACATCAGCATGTTTAATAAATGGACAATTACTAGTACATGACGTCTCCTTCAGCTCCTTGTTTATATATATATATATATATATATATATATATATATATATATATATATATATATATGTATGTATTATATATGTAAATATAATATTATATAATGTATATATAATAATCCAAACTATATTATATATATATATATATATATATATATATATATATATATATATATATATATGTGTGTGTGTGTGTGTGTGTGTGTGTGTGTGTGTGTGTGTCAGATATTCCCCGAGGACTCTAGAACTACCTGCTGGTCGCGGAGGAATAATCTGGTCAGATTTTATTCCATTCTCCCCTGTCAGAAGATGACAGCTCGTTTCACGAAAAATGGATAGCCATTTCTTCAGTCCGTAATATTTGAATATCTGGGGGATAATAAAGCTTTTGACTGAGTTTCTCTCTCTCTTAAGAAAACGGAGGTATTAGAGAAAGAACTGTATTTTATTCTCTCTCTCTATCTCTCTCTCTCTCTCCCTCTCAGCTTATTTCAGATTTTTCTTTTAACTATTAACGTATTTTTGCATTTTATTCAATTTTCTATGTGATCGGTGCGTGCTTCTTTGACATGGTAAAAAATAAAATTTATCTCTCTCTCTCTCTCTCTCTCTCTCTCTCTCTCTCTCTCTCTCTCTCTCTCTCTCTCTTCTCTCTCATTCTGACTGAACTAGGATTTAAATATTCGTGCTTGCAGCATAAAGCAATTCACTGAGGCACAGACATATGTATCTTACTCAAGTACTTGAGAAAGAGAGAGAGAGAGAGAGAGAGAGAGAGCGAGAGAGAGAGAAACTTTCGAAATGAATAATGCACTCTAAGAATCATGGAATAATGGTACAATTAAAGCTATAGATAATACTTTATGGTAACATATCATAAATATATACCTACTTACATACATACGTATATACACACAACACACATTATATATATATATATATATATATATATATATATATATATATATATATATATATATGCATTAATACATATAAAAGGTGGTATTGAACTCAGTCATGTTAACTTACGTAATTCAATAATGTTTTATGTTAAAGCAGGTAACTTCTCTTAACCATTTTTATGCTGAATCCCCAAATTTCAAAAATACAGTTCAAAAATAATTATATCCTTTTCAGATTGCGTTAAAGATCAGTTTGCTGCCTTCGTAAGGAAATATTTCAAATGAATGAACAAAAGGAGCAAAACATATTATTTTATTTATATCAATTCACTGGCAAAATTGCAGATAACTAATGGAAAAACTTTTGACTCATATTTTTGTTTACATAATATTTCAACACATTGTTATTAATGCTCTTAATTACGACTCGAATGAGCGTTTGTAACATGAATCATTAGCAAACGCTTTGTAAATTCCGGAATGTAAGTCATTTTTGTAAACAGGTCTGACCCATTACAGCGTATCAACCTTCCACAATAATGAAATGTCCCTGATTACGCGGACTCAGTTTTTAATTGACGACACATTTTCAATGCAGCTCTCAAGCGGAATATTGTTATTCCTCTCCTCACTGACCTTGGCCCAGATTTCGCCAAACTATTTTAACAAATGAATTCAGTTAATAACAACAATGATTAAGTGTAAAGGTTTATTGAAAGGCTTTAGAAGTTCAAGCGAAAGTGCAATGCGTTACTACCCTAATGCGAGTCTTCTTGCATTTTAATTATTATTATCTATTTATCTATTAATTTACTTTTTTCTTTTTTAATAAGTGGGATCTCTTCTATCTGTATTTCCCTTTACTTCTTCTTTTTTCTTGCTAATGGACACCATTTTCTTTGGAAGCTTGAATTTCAAGTCAATGGCTCCTTTGGGTTTGTCCACATGAGTAGGTTTCATCTGCTGAATAATAATATAATAATAATAATAATAATAATAATAATAATAATAATAATAATAATAATAATAATGGCGTACGGTTTCATATGCAGCAAACCAATCGAGACATGTAAAGTTAATATTAATTGAAAAGAATTAGTATTCATTAGAGAAGATCATTCATATCGTAAGTGGCCGTTTCTGGACCTAGAGATTTAACCTTGACAACTTTTTAACAA
>NC_087209.1:10661627-10664127 GCF_015104395.2 Macrobrachium nipponense | reverse complement strand
TGTATAACAGTTACAGTACTCGCCGCAGAGGTTGTTTTATTGCATCATATTTCATTTTTCCACCCTGCCTCTCTCTCTCTCTCTCTCTCTCTCTCTCTCTCTCTCTCTCTGCACACCCAATTTTTTACTATCACCCCTGAATCATTCGCTGGAAATTATTGACTATAATAATCGAACACTCTCAAAGAAATTAGTCAAAAACATCTCGGATATCGTAGCCATAATATTTCAGGGCTCAAGATCATGTTTCCCTTTTCCGTTTTTCTTCATTCGGTGAACATTAAAAAAAAAACAAATTCCCAAAAAAAACTTTAAATCTTTTGAATTCTGTTGTTTCTGGTTCTTGCCGTATCTGAGTAGTCATTGATGTGGTTGTAATGTAAATACTTTTGATACACTTTCTACTTAATATATAAAGATTTTAAGAGTTGGTAATAGTTGATTGGTATTATTCTGACCAGTAATGCATTACGTTCATTTTCAATAGGTAATTAGTTATATATTTAAACTTGAGGTAAGACGAGAGAGAAGATAGTTTGGACTCTGTACATTCATCTGTTAAGAGTGAAAGGTTGCGAAATATGTTTAAGGGAAGACTTTATATCTCATATGGAGTGACCGTTTTGGATAAGGTTGGATCTGCGTAAGATTTGTATATATATATATATAATATATATATATATATATATATATATATATATATATATATATATATATATAGATATATATATATTATGTAGCTTAAGCAGGTCCAACCTTATCAAAAGGTTACTCCTATGTGAGGCTTGAACGAATTATTTATTTCAAATTATTTTAAACGGGGAAAGTTGATTCATGTTAAGAATTTTTCAAGTCACGAACTGCGTCCTCGAGCGAATCAAGTTCGTGAACCGAGGTATCACTGTATATATAAATTTCTTTTAAGTAAAACATCAGCAAAATTAATTTACGTCCATTCCCTGAGGAGATAGATAGATGGGCCTCATTAACGTTTCCTTGGGGCGTCTCCATCATTCCGTTTTGAGGGGAATTTTACAAAATCGCCCACCCACCGCTCTTGTTTAATATGAACCTTGGCAGGTCGACGGACGCTGAGTAGAAATCTATAATGGAGGATGAGTCGAAGTCTGGTTGAAAGGGATGAAGGGGATAAAAGAGAGAGGAGGCCATTGACTTCTCAGCGAGAAGAACGCATCGGGCCATAGACCCTTTAGTAGTTCGATGGTGTTGATGTAGATAGACTCTGGCTGTGTATGTATGATGTTGTATGTATGCATATATATATACATATAATATATATCATATATAGTATATATATATATATATATATATATATATATATGTGTATATGAATCTATGAATATGTGTTGAGTATATACATATAATAATATATATGTATGCATATGTATACAATATATATATATATATTATACATACATACTATATGTAAAATATTCAAACGTTCATTAGTAATATTATATATATATATATATATATATATATATATAGTGTGTGTGTGTGTGTGTGTGTGTGTGTGTGAATATAGACATATAGAACTAGTATATGTATGCATATATATATATATATATATATTATATATATACTATATCTACATGGCATACATATAAACATACGCAACTAACTCTCCTGGAGAATATCTTTGGAATTCAGACGTTTGTTTCCCCAAGAGGAGGAGGAAAGAGGAAATACGGAGGACTGGGAGAGCGATGGAGTCATGATATATAGACGATCACTTGGAAATATATATTATATATGATGTCTTTCCGTTGCCCAGGACGTAAGCCCGGCGGCAAAGTGCGAGCCTTTGAACGGAGGGTTGAGAGACGATAAGATTAAGCAAATGATCCAGAAGTAATGGAGGAATGTTCGTGTGCCTGGGACGGATGGTAGATGTTTCGGTTAATCTCACGGGGGAAAGAGAGAGAGAGGGAGATATTATATACAAGGAATAAGCCATTTCCGTCTGCATTGGAATGGTATTAAAAAGTTTTATTTGCAGTATTGAAATTGTATTAAAAAGATTTATTTGCTGTTTTTAGATTCATTTTTCAAAAAAAATATTCAGATTTCATTTTCATTAGATTTCAAAATAAAAATCTTACGGTGATTCACTAGATTTTTCCCTTGTAGTGTCAGCTCGGATCAGAACTCTTACAGGTATTCCGTAATATTTTATAGTAGTGTCAGTTTTGACCCGTAAACATTTCTTTGTGGCAGTTGACATGGCATTATTTCCAAATAGAGTATTTCTACCTGTAAGGTGTCAGAGTGACGATAAGCATATATATATATATATATATATATATATATATATATATATTATATATCTATATATATATCTATATGTGTGTGTGTGTGTGTGTGTGTGTGTGTGTGTGGTGTGAGAGTGTGTGTGTGTGTATGTATATATATTCTATATATATATCTATATATATATATATATATATATATATATATATATATATTATATATGAAGAAG
>NC_087209.1:10646627-10656627 GCF_015104395.2 Macrobrachium nipponense | reverse complement strand
AGGTTGTCCCTTTTACCTGAGACATCTGACTTCTAAAGAAGTCTTAGTTTCTTTTATATCTTGACACTTATACAGACATCTCAGCTTCGCATATTACTGTCTTCGAAATATAATCATTGTTTTAGGTTAGTGTAGCTTCGGAATAGGTACCAGTGTCTGATAGGCATTAGCTTAAAGGTCCCCAGTTTAATTTTTATTAATTAATTAATTTATTTATTTATTTATTTATTTATTTTATTTTTGTTATATTTGTGTGGGTTTTCAGAGCCCAAGATGTCCCGTCTCTCATACAGGATAGCCGAAGGTGTTCCCTTTTCTGTAAGTGTAACATCATAAGTTCTCCAATTGTCTTGTATGCAGAAAAAGCGCCTCAGTGGCGTGATCGGTATGGTGTTGGCGTGCCACCTCGATGGACGCGAGTTTGATTCTCGGGCACTCCATTGAGGTGGCCTAGAAGATGCTGCATTTCTGGTGATAGAAGTTCACCCTGGACGTGGCTCGGAAGTCACGTAAAGCCGTTGGTCCCGTTACTGAATAACCACTGGTTCTATGCAACGTGAAAACGCCATACAAACAAACGTATATGCAGAAAGTCTAGAAGTGTTTCATTTCTCGTATTTCTACCTTTCTCTGGTGTCTTGGTGTCTAATAAATAAGACTAAAGGTGTCTCAGGTTTTTATGTGTAAGATGTAATAAGAAAGACTCATTAGACACCAAATCTTAACTGTTAAACCTTATTTATTATTTCTTGGAATCGCTGTTGCCCTGTTATATTCAACCATTCGTGTTCTTTTTTGCCATCGTTTTATTTTTATTATTATTAATTTCGGTTAAAATAACTACTTTGTTTATTCCTACATATTTTCTGTGGCAGGCTAAAATATCTCAAGAAGTTTTCTGAGCATTTTGAATTATTAGCGAATCTTGCAACAAAGGTTTGTTGACGAGTAAGTGACCATTGCTGTTGTGACCCCAGTTTGCGTAAATCTATCAGTCAGTCAGTTGATCATTCTTTGGCCTTAGTGTGACTAATTGCTGCTCAAAATTGGTTTCTAAGGTCAGTTACAAGTTT
This sequence comes from Macrobrachium nipponense, assembly GCF_015104395.2. Classification (NCBI taxonomy): domain Eukaryota; kingdom Metazoa; phylum Arthropoda; class Malacostraca; order Decapoda; family Palaemonidae; genus Macrobrachium; species Macrobrachium nipponense. The sequence continues at coordinate 10,655,554 of NC_087209.1, read as the reverse complement.
CACTGAACAGACTTTCTTTTGGTTATCAATTATACAGAAATGCTTGCATCTCATTAACTTGTTATCTTCTGAATAATAATAATAATAATAATAATAATAATAAATAATAATAATAATAATAATAATAATAATAATAACAATTACAATCAAGAACACATACAGACACACACACACACACATATACACACACACACACACACCCATATAATATATATTATATGTATTATATATATATATATTTAAAAATATATATATATGATATATATATATATATATATATATCATATATATATATACTATATATATATATATATATATATATATTATATATCTTAATATATATATATAATAGATATATATGTATATATTCATTATATCTATGTTGTGTATATACATATATACTATGTTATAAAATACATATAATAATATATTCATATATATATATATATATATATATATATATATATATATAGTATATGTATGTATACATACATATTCATAAAATATGTTATATATCTAATATCTGTAGTATATATGCAGTAAACAAAGTTTACTTGCAATACCCCTATATTTATAATTGATTTAAAACATTCCATACATCAAAAGTAGATAGACATAGAACACGAAATCACCTGATTAAGAAATAACTTCCACGCATCCCCCTCCCACCCCCAACCCTGCACCCGGTATACGTAAAAAGAAAGTGTTGGGGGGGGGGGGTGGGGGGGGGGGGGGAGTGGGGTGCGGGGGTGGTGCAAAAGCTACCAGGAGATACCTGTCTATTGTAGGAGCCACAGACCTGTTAAAGTTGCAGACGTGCAATGAATGCCACCGCCGCCAGTGCAATCTTCATCAACCCTGACTGAAAGGACACGAGCATACCCAGAAGGGTAGAATATTACTTGTATTAGGGAGGCCACAGGCAACACAGATATAGACAAGTGCGGGAGGGAGAGAGCCTGATTTGCTGATGGATGTTGTATACGCGCGGGAAGGTCGGGTTTTCTGGTTATCAGAGAGAGAGAGAGAGAGAAAGGGAGAGAGAGAGAGAGAGAGATTGGTGTTATAACAACGAGAGAGAGAGAGAGAGAGAGAGAGATTGGTGTTATAACAAAGAGAGAGAGAGAGAGAGAGAGAGAGAGGATTAAAAGCCGCATCTGCCAATGCTGTCTGAGTAACACTGGATTTGACAAAAGTCAAGAAAAAAATGGGAAAACTGAGGAAAGAGTAAAAAGCTATGTAAAAGGGTCCTTTCGACCTGTACCTGTATTAATGAAAATAACCATTGCGAAGAGTGAACGGGTTAAAAAAAATCGAACCTAGAATTTTTTATAATGAATTTTTCTTTTTTTCAAGCCCTGCTCTCTCTCCTAATTTGTAAAAATCTGACATTTTCTGACGGCTCATATTAGAAGTCATAGTAGATGTATTTATTCTCGTTCGAACCGATTTTATTCATTTTAATATTTGCATTACACAGTCCATAGTTAAGTGACGATAACTATGGTAATTACTAGGGTACCACTTTAATTTTAGGTTTTCATTATTGCTATTACATGCTTATCCAAATTTCTTCCTCCTGCTTACATAGGACATAATTATTCAGTCAGCCTTCAGTCAAGTTTTCTTGTTTCATCATCATTGGTCTTAGTTAACTTTTCCCTTTTATCAATAGGTCGTCATTGGTCGCTATATCTTTTAAAATGAATTAACTAGCCACAATCATATACAAATGCTTATCTCTTCATTCAATTACTCCTTTACTTGTGGATACTGGGATAAGCATCGGTTCTTAGTCATGAACAACCGTTTCGTTTGTCTGGATGAGTAAGGTAATTGTCGTTTTTCCGTATAATTAGAGAGGGTGTTGCTCTCAGTACCACTGATATTTTCAAGTTTGTGGGAGTAACTGGACTTCGTCAGGTGTAGATTATTTATTGTTATCAGTTGATTTTATGTATTTATAACAAAACAATGAGGACTCTACGGAAATACACATTACCATATCCTCGCTCTCTCTCTCTCTCTCTCTCTCTCTCTCTCTCTCTCTCTCTCTCTCTCTGTATTTTAATATTTAGTCTAATTCAAAAGTGTGCATGTTCATGACTAGTAGATATGTTTGAAGCATCGATTCATCTCCAGATTAGTACTATTCTCTCTCTCTCTCTCTCTCTCTCTCTCTCTCTCTCTCTCTCTCTCTCTCTCTCTCTCTCTCTTTTAATCATACTTAGTCTAATTCAAAAGTGTGCGTGATTATGGCGAAAAGATATGTTTGAAACATCTATTCATCTCAAGAGTAGTACTATTCTCTCTCTCTCTCTCTTCTCTCTCTCTCTCTCTCTCTCTGAATGCGTATATTAATTTCAGACGGAATAATAAACGACAATGAGCCCTTAAAAGAAGAGTAAAAAAGAAGCAAACAAAGAGAGAGAGAGAGAGAGAGAGAGAAAACCAATATATTGACTTATAGTTAGACAGATACACAGATAGTATATATAGTTTTATATAGATTATGTTAATGTATATGTATAAGTATATATGTATATAAAATTATATATATATATATATATATGTATATATATACATATATATATATGTAGTATATATATATATATATATATATATGTGTGTGTGTGTGTGTGTGTGTGTGTGTGTGTGTGTATAAAATGTTTATTTACACACACACACGCACACACACACACACACACATATATATAGTTATATATATATATATATATATATATATGAATATAATCACGTATTAGGGATGGGAACTTATCGGAAAATTCAGATATTTCTATTTTATCTTGTTTTGCCGGAAAAAAAGTTATCACAGTTGAAGGCAAGGAAAGGAAACGAAGGGCAGATAACAATTGCAGAGAGAGAGAGAGAGAGACGAGAGAGACGAGAGAGAGAGAGAGAGAGAGAGTGTCAAGCAGCCTTCACCAGGCAAACTGACATGCTGAGCATGTGGTTATAATTAAATGACGAATTTGATTGATGGAGAGATGTGGAAAGTGAATTTCCCATCCCGAGATTCTATATAAACCGAACACTGGAAAGTCCATCCTGTTTACTCCCCTTCATTACCATAAACTACTTATGTAATAATTATTGAAATCAGGTTCTATCCTTCAGGATGTTCGTTATCTATCTTCTATTTAGGTATTTAATTAGTCTTTATTGTAACAATATCTCAAGGTTTGCGTCTGGGACGTTCTGTCAGTTTTCTCTCTCTCTCTCTCTCTCTCTCTCTCTCTCTCTCTCTCTCGTCACTGCAGCATTCTCCTAAATGCATAATCAAGTAGTGGAGTTTCCATATGAAAAGTTTCTTGTGATAACTTATCGTTTGCATGTGTCGTACTGAAATCTCATTTGTCTGAGAATTTTGGACTCTCTCTCTCTCTCTCTCTCTCTCTCTCTCTCTCTCTCTTTCTAGCGATTCTTCATGAGCTTACAATTAAAATGAAGAATGAAAGAATTGAATTTATGCTCTAATAACTATAGTATTCATTTGTTTCGCTCCTTTATTGGCCACGTTATAAAGACACTTAACGTAACTCACTAGATCTCAAGAGCTGGGCATCCTTTGTTTCATTCAGTATGAAATCCTACTGAAGTTGAAGTAGAAGATTGGAATTGGCATCTTAATCCATAATTGCTGTTAATAAAATTCGCTTCGGTCATCGTTAAAAAAAATTCTAATCGCTGAATAGAATAAACTAACATATGCAAACTTGCATAAATTTACGTACAATAAGGGAACTCATCATTCTGCCTATAGAAGATGTTTTTTTGGAAAATGTTCTGTATCCAGCAAAATGAGATTGGCAGGTAATCCAGTAGTGATCATGTTAGAATGTTTACTTAGGAAATTAGTTTGCCTGACTTACTCACGCTTTCCTTTAACTGGAGGCCCTGCATCTTTAGTCCAATATCCAGTGGCCAGATTCTCTCTCTCTCTCTCTCTCTCTCTCTCTCTCTCTCTCTCTCTCTCTCTCTCTTAATAATTGAAAAATTGGATGATATATGTAGAAATCACAAGGACTGGACTATTCTCCTATCTGGTGACTTCAACTTTCCTTTCGTAGAATGGAAAGAACGAATAGGAGATTGTGGTTGTACTTATACATATAAAAAAGAGAGTAATAGTAGTGCAGAAGATAAGAGGCAATTTGAAAAGCTATTAGATATGCTACTAGAATACAACATTCAACAAATAAATCACCTGCCAACAAGAAAGGAAAATACTTTACCGATCCTAGTATTTGTGAACGAGATGAATTATGTTAAAGAAATAATAGTTTATAATGCGAGTATTCAGACCATAATGTCATAGAATTAACAGTTCATTCCAAAGCAAGTGAAAATAGAGAAGCAAGAAATGAAAAAGTGGGAAGGATATGGAAAATACAACTTCTACAGTAAAAATATAAAATGGTCCGAAATTAATGAAGAATTAAACAAGATTGGGATAACATTTTCGTAAGTGATGACATAAGGGTAAATACGGAGATATATATAAAATATGGAGAAAATAGTGGAAAAATATATACCGAAGAAGAAAAGTAAACATCATTCATGCATACCAAGAGACAGAAGGATCTTGTTCCAGAAAATCAGAAAGTGGAAAAAAGGTCTTGCAAAAGAAAAAAATGCATGGAAAGTTATAGAACTAAAAAGTAAGATAGAAAATGCAGAACAAAAGATTATACAATCAAAAGAAAATGAAAAACGGAACTTGGAAGAAAAACCCTATTAAATATCAAGCAAAACCCCAAACTATTATACTCATATGCGAAGAAGATGAATAAAAGAAGAATAGAAATAGGCCCTCTGAGAATTGAAGGGAGATTAACGAATGAAAAAAAAAGGAAATTTGCAACATACTGGCAGAACGCTATAAGAGAGAATTCACCCCTAGAATAGATAATGAAGATAATGATATAGAAGTAAGGGAAGAAAATAGTGAATATTTAGCTGACATAGAAATTAATGAAGCTGATATTGTGCAGCAATTAATGAAATTAAAATGGAGCTGCTGCAGGGACCGGAATGGAGTCCCTAGCTATTTTGTTAAAGAAAGTAGTTCATTCTATCGCAAAGCCACTTGCAATATTATTAAGACAAAGTGTAGATACAGGCAAGATTTATGATGAGCACAAATTAGCATATATCACCCTACTTTCAAAAGTGGATCAAGACTAGAGGCAAGTAATTATAGGCCTGTGAGTCTAACATCACATATTATGAAAGTGGTATGAAAGGGTAATGAAGAAAATATATGAAACATTTAATAAAAATAATTTGTTTAATATAGGACAACACGGTTTCGTACCCGGAAAAAGTACAACAAACCCAACTGTTAGTCCACCTGAGAACATATTCAAAAATATGAAAAGCGGAAATGAAAACAGATGTGGTTTATCTAGACTTTGCAAAAGCTTTTGACAAAGTAGACCATAATATATTAGCAAAGAAAATTAGAAAACACAATATCGTAGATAAAGTAGGAAGATGGTTAAAAGAATTTTTACACAACAGAAAACAGATAGTTATTGCAAACGATGAGAAAATCGGATGAAACCAAGGTAATATCCGGTGTGCCACAAGGTACGGTGCTAGCTGCAATATTGTTTGTTATTATGATTGAAGACATAGACAGTAATGTTAAGGATTCGGTAGTGAGTAGTTTCGCTGATGACACAAGAATAAGTAGAGAAATTACTTGTGATGAAGATAGGAACGCTCTACAAAGAGACCTTAACAAAGTATATGATTGGGCTGAGGTAAATAGGATGGTATTTAACTCTGATAAATTTGAATCAATAAATTATGGAGACAGAGAAGGAAAGCTATATGCATATAGGGGACCTAATAATGAGACAATCACAAATAAGGAAGCAGTTAAAGACCTTGGTGTGATGATGAATAGGAACATGTTATGCAATGATCAAATAGCAATTCTGTTGGCAAAATGTAAAGCAAAAATGGGAATGTTGTTACGGCACTTCAAAACAAGAAAAGCTGAACACATGATTATGCTTTATAAAACATATGTTCGTAGTCCACTTGAATATTGCAATATGATATGGTACCCACACTATCAAAAGGATATTGCACAAATAGAGATGTACAAAGGTCCTTACAGCTAGAATAGAAGAAGTTAGGACCTAGACTACTGGGAAAGACTACAATCCTTAAAATTATATAGTCTAGAAAGGAGAAGAGAACGCTACATGATAATTCAGGCATGGAAACAGATAGAAAGAATAACAGAAAATATCATGGAACTAAAAATATCAGAAAGAGCAAGCAGAGGTAGATTAATAGTGCCCAAAACTATACCAGGAAAAATAAGGAAAGCACACAGGACATTAATCCACTACGCACCAGCATCGATAAATGCAGCGTCTATTCAATGCGTTGCCAGCTCATCTGAGGAATATATCAGGAGTGAGCGTAGATGTGTTTAAGAATAAGCTCGACAAATATCTAAACTGCATCCCAGACCATCCAAGATTGGAAGATGCAAAAATTATAACCGGAAGATGTACTAGCAACTCTCTGGTAGACATTAGAGGCGCCTCACACTGAGGGACCTGGGGCAACCCGAACGAACTGTAAGTCTGTAAGGTAAGGTAAGGTCTCTCTCTCTCTCTCTCGAATAGCATATCCGAACATGTGACCTTTGTTTTGATGGAATTTATAATCACTTGTCAGCTTAATAAAAACATCTTTACCTTAAGACCAAATGTCCATCGAATCTCTCAGGTTTTCACATAACAGGTATTATTATTATTATTATTATTATTATTATTATTATTATTATTATTATTTTGGTTCAGCAGTAGATGTACTGATGGCAGCTAAAGTTGCCTGCAAAAGTGGGATGCTGGAAAGCCTAGTCTTCATTATGGTTGAAAACCTTTGTATAATGAGAGATTAAACTTGAATATATTAAAGTAACATATTAACTTCTCAGGATTATTAATTTATTTTTTTTCGTAATGTTGTATACCGTTACTTATTCCAAAGAAGTTTTTTTCATAGAGTTCAGGATGTATATATCTACAATGATGTAGATTAAAAAATCATTTAGTGTGGGTGGTATATCAGTGTTACATTAAGAAATATACAATATATCCTACATGGATGCTATATGGAAGTTACATGGAAAGAAATGTGTCATAGATCGATGTCACTACATTATATTTGAAATATGTATAATGCGTGGATGCTACACATAGATGTACCATTAAAATGTATATAGCCACTGTAATTACTCTCATGAATATTACACTAAAAATTTCTTTTTATGAAAACCATCTTTTTTTAATGTCTAGTATGTTTTATGTTGTATTTTCATTTTACGTGAGCTCTGTGCAGAAGTTTTATTCAGATACGAAATATTTTAATGGTTGGGCTTTATTTTGTTAGCGGCGTTGTATTTGCATTAGACATGAATTCCACAAAATGTTTTCCCCCTCCTCTCTTGCATTTGCAATGAAACTCCCGCGCGTCACCTGCATCGGCGCCATTAGCATTTTTCTTTTTTTTTTTTCTTTTTTTTTTTAAGATCGAGCTCTTGTGTTCTGAATCCGAGTACCAACGCAGGATGTCAACTCCCCCGACAAAAACACTTGCAAGAAAGATGATAAGTCTACGGAAATGGATATTTGTTATTCTATTTTAAAGTGCAGAGTTTTGCAGATAAATATCCCCTTTTTGAAAGGTTGCATTTCGAATAGATAGCTGGTCTTCTTAAAGGCTTATAGAACAGTTTACACACACACACACACATAGAGAAAGAGAGAGAGAGAGAGAGAGAGAGAGAGAGAGAGAGAGAGAGAGAGAGAGAGAGATAGGGATTAAATTCAACTAATCTTTGATTCAGCAGCTCATAGCTATGAGGTCTAAATGAGAAAGTAATTAAAAGACTCAAGTTACAGTAGATAACAATCGTTAAAGAGAACATACGGAAGTTATCCTATATAACTTGAGATGGCGCAAAACAGCCACGGGAATTGAAACGATTTCTGGCAGGACAGTGGGCCACAATGAAGCCTGAGAGCCAATTTGTTCGCCTCATTCAGCCAAATTGGCATTCGGCAGAGTTCTAAATCCCCTTGAAGCCTTGGGACTTTGATCTGAATCCATCAGACCAATTAAGCCGTTCTCCTTTGAGAGGGTTGAAAAGTATCAAGACTGTTTGTTAGCCCCTAAAATGGGCCAAGGGGCGCGTTTCTTTTTCTTCTATTCTTTTTTTTAAATAACTTTCCATTGGACTTTCTAGGTGAGCGATTAGGATTTGTGGGGATGAAGTCCTGTTACATTCATCCGAAATTTTGAGCGCTCCGTATTCGGGAGTAGGTGTTTATCCTCTCTCTCTCTCTCTCTCTCTCTCTCTCTCTCTCTCTCTCGCATCTCTCTAACTCAAGGTTTAACACCTTTGACTCCCTTTTAACGATCTAACGTTTCCCTCTCAAGCGAGCGTAATTAGCTCTGACAACGATACGAGAACGGTTTTCGTAATTAACCATGAAAACTGTTGTTTCACAAGAAAACCATAAAAAAAAATGGTCTGATGATAATGATTTTCTTTAATTGCAGATGATGGGGATGAATAAAAAGAACTCTGTCTAAAACATGTGGGTGTCAGTGATTATGTGAAGTATAATTGATGATGATGGTGATGAGGTATAAAACACCAACGGTTTTGAGATTTTTTTCGGCAGATGCAAAACATGTAGGTTGTGATAATAACAAAGGGTTTCCAGTTAAAAGTGTTCAGTAATGATGTGGTGGAAACCATTTGCTTTTCGTGGAAGGTGAATATTCATTTTTAGCCCTAATTCGCGGACCCAGTGCTTGGCCTTTGGCCTAAATTCTATATCAACTCAACCTAATTCGTGGAACAAAAGAAA
>NC_087209.1:10642627-10646127 GCF_015104395.2 Macrobrachium nipponense | reverse complement strand
TGAAGAATTAAACAAAGATTGGGATAACATTTTCGTAAGTGATGACATAAGGGTAAATTCGGAGATATTATAAAAAATATAGAGAAAAATATTGGATAAAATACGAAGAGAAAAGTAAACATCAGTCATGCATACCAAGAGACAGAAGGATCTTGTTCCAGAAAATCAGAAAGTGGAAAAAGGTCTTGCAAAAGAAAAGAAAAAAATGCATGGAAAGTTATGAACTATAAAGTAAGATAGAAAATGCAGAACAAAAGATTATAGAATAGAAAATGCAGAACAAAAGATTATAGAATCAAAAGAAAATGAAAAAACGGGACTTGGAAGAAAAAAACTGTAGTAAATATCAGCAAAATCCAAACTATTATACTCATACGCGAAAAAGATGAATAAAAGAAGAATAGAAATAGGCCCTCTAAAATTGAAGGGAGATTAACGAATGAAAAAAAGGAAAATTTGCAAACATATTAGCAGAACGATATAAGAGAGAATTCACCCCTAGAATAGATAATGAGATAACTATAGAAGTAAGGATGAAAATAGTGAATATTTAGCTGACATAGATATTAATGAAGCTGATATTGTGCAGGGTATTTAATGAAATTAAAAATGGAGCTGCAGCCGGGCCTGATGGTGTTCCTGCTATTTTGTTAAAGAAAGTAGTTCATTCTATCGCAAAGCCACTTGCAATATTATTAAGACAAAGTGTAGATACATGCATGATTTATGAAGAGCACAAATTAGCATATATTACCCTTACATTCAAAAGTGGATCAAGACTAGAGGCAAGTAATTATAGGCCTGTGAGTCTAACATCACATATTATGAAAGTGTATGAAAGGGTAATGAAGAAAAATATTATGAAACATTTAATAAGAAAATAATCTGTTTAATATAGGACAACATGGTTTTGTACCCGGAAAAAGTACACAAACCCAAACTGTTAGTCCACCGTGAGAACATATACAAAAATATGAAAAACGGAAATGAAACGATGTGGTTTTTTATCTAGACTTTGCAAAGCTTTTGACAAGGTAGACCATAATATATTAGTGAAGAAAATTAGAAAACATAATATAGTGGATAAAGTAGGAAGATGGTTAAAAGAATTTTTACACAACAGAAGACAGATGGTTATTGCAAACGATGAGAAATTGGATGAAGCTAAGGTCATTTCCGGTGTGCCACAAGGTACGGTGTTAGCTGCATTACTGTTTGTTATAATGATTGCAGACATAGACAGTAATGTTAAGGACTCGGTAGTGAGTAGTTTCGCCGATGACACAAGAATAAGTAGAGAAATTACTTGTGATGAAGATAGGAGCGCGCTACAAAGAGACCTTAACAAAGTATATGATTGGGCAGAGGTAAATAGGATGGTATTTAACTCTGATAAATTTGAATCAATAAACTATGGAGACAGAGAAGGAAAGCTATATGCATATAGGGGACCTAATAATGAGACAATCACAAATAAGGAAGCAGTTAAAGACCATGGTGTGATGATGAATAGGAACATGTTATGCAACGATCTAATAGCAAAAATGGGAATGTTGTTATGGCACTTCAAAACAAGAAAAGCTGAACACATGATTATGCTTTATAAAACATATGTTCGTAGTCCACTTGAATATTGCAATATGATATGGTGCCCACACTATCAAAAGGATATTGCACAAATAGAGAGTGTACAAAGGTCCTTTACAGCTAGAATAGAAGGAGTTAAGGACCTTGACTACTGGGAAAGACTACAATCCTTAACATTATATAGTCTAGAAAGGAGAAGAGAACGCTACATGATAATTCAGGCATGGAAACAGATAGAAGGAATAGCCGAAAACATCATGGAGTTAAAAATATCAGAAAGAGCAAGCAGAGGTAGATTAATAGTGCCCAAAACTATACCAGGAAAAATAAGGAAAGCACACAGGACATTAATCCACTACGCACCAGCATCGATAATGCAGCGTCTATTCAATACGTTGCAAGCTCATATGAGGAATATAACAGGAGTGAGCGTAGATGTGTTTAAGAATAAGCTCGACAAAATACTAAACTGCATCCCAGACCATCCAAGATTGGAAGATGCAAAATATACCGGAAGATGTACTAGCAACTCTCTGGTAGACATTAGAGGTGCCTCACACTGAGGGACCTGGGGCAACCCGAACAAGATGTAAGGTCTGTAAGGTCTGTAAGGTCTGAGAGCCAGTTAATATGGATAGATAACTGAAGGTATGTAGTAATGATAAACTATTTAGAAAAATAGCTAAACTGTGTTATGGTTATTCTTTCTACAGGGAATTCCTTAGTATAAATTGGCTGATATTTATCAAGCGTTATGATTTTTTGACATGTTCGTAATATGAACCATGTAAAGTATACAAAGCCCGTTTCTTCTAAACAAAGAAGCACATGTAGATTATAGGGTGCCTCAGTGGCGTGGTCGGTATGGTCTTGACCTGCCACCTCGTTGGCCGCGAGTTGATTCTCGGTTATTCCATTGAGGAGTGAGATATGTGCATTTCTGGTGATATAAGCTCCCTCTCGACATGGTTCGGAAGCCACGTGAAGCCGTTGGTCCCGTTGCAGAATAACCACTGGTTCCATGCAACGTCAAAACACCATACAAACAACATGCAGTTATAGAATACTTATATATGTGAAAGGGAAACATAAAAGCCGACGCATTATTCATACAGATGATATATATATATATATATATATATATATATATATATATATATATATATATATATATATATAAAACTTGCATTTTTGGATTATACTTGTATCCCGTAACGAGCAGGGCTTCTGTACTTCTATTTTAAGAAAGCAATCATTTACTGGCTTAGGTAGAAATTTTTATAGCAGTTGTCATTTAATTTTAAATTAAACTCCTTAAGTACTCTTCCACAGGGCCTATCCTTTATCCTCCACTTGGTTTGGTTTCCACCAAGAAATCTCATTTCTCCAGAAGTATTTTTTTTAGAAAATTGCTACCCATCCAAGCTTTTTTCAAAACAATTGTATAATTTTCTAAATCGTAAGTTTGTCCCTGTTTTTAATATTTCTACTGTACCCAAGTTGGCATTTTACTTCAGTATTCCTTTTATTCACGATAAGTCCTTTTATGTCCAGTTAAATGACCTTATTCACCGACACCTTCCGGCAGTTAACAGTAGAGTTATACCCAAGAACCCGTTAACCATTGCTTCTCTTTTTAAACAAAAAGACAAACTAAGCTCCTTGATGACTTCCAATGTCGTTTATTTATATACTTGCCCCAAATGTAAGGTGGGGAAATATGTGGGGGCTTCTCGTCGCCTAATAAAAGTCAGAATTGATTGTCATCTGGGAGTTAGTTACATAACAGGCAATAAATTAACTAATCCTGAATTTTTTAATGTACGTGATCATGCAGAAAAATGTAAACAACATATTGAATAAAAACATTTTAAAATTCTCTCCAGAGGCACCTCACCTCATCAATTATCAAT
>NC_087209.1:10637627-10640127 GCF_015104395.2 Macrobrachium nipponense | reverse complement strand
GGAGCAAAATATTATTATTGAATTTTGATATAATTCACTGGCAAAATTGCAGATAACTAATGGAAAAACTTTTGACTCATATTTTTGTTTACATAATATTTCAACACATTGTTATTAATGCTCTTAATTACGACTCGAAAGAGCGTTTATAACATGAATCATTGGCAAACGCTTTGAAAATTCCGGAATGTAAGTCATTTTTGTAAACAGGTCTGACCCATTACAGCGTATCAACTCTCCACAATAATGAAATGTCCCTCATTAAGCGGACTCAGTTTTTAATTGACGACACATTTTCAATGCAGCTCTCAAGCGGAATATTGTTATTCCTCTGCGCACTGACCTTGGCCCAGATTTCGCCAAACTATTTTAACATATGAATTCAGTAATAACAACCAATGATTAAGTGTAAAGATTTATTGAAAGACTTTAGAAGTTACAGCGAAAATGCAATGCGTTACTACCCTAATGCAAGTCTTCTTGCATTTTGATTATTATTATCTATTTATCTATTAAGTTACTTTTTTCTTTTTTTAATAAGTGGGATCTCTTCTATCTGTATTTCCCTGTACTTCTTCTTTTTTCTTGCTAATGGACACTATTTTCTTTGGTAGATTGAATTTCAAGTCAATGGCTCCTGTGGGTTTGTTAATAATAATGGCGTACGGTTTCATATGCAGCAACCATTCGAGACCTGAGAAATTAATATTTATTGAAAAGAATTAGTATTCCTTAAAGAAGATCATTCATGTCGTAAGTGGCCGTTTCAGGACCTAGAGATTTAACCTTGTCAGCTTTTTAACAAGTCCAACTTTGAAATTGTTAACTCTGAGGTTTTACATAACAGGATCTCTTAGAAACAAGGCCATGGCGTGTTCAGTTTGCAGATTATTCGATTTAACTTGAAATTTCCAATGAATATGAAGTGCTTAAAGAAAATGGTGAAAAGGAGGATATAAAGAAAAATTACCGCCTACTGCCATAACCTATCGGAGATTTATCTGGGAGTATGTAATCAAGACTGTGTTAGGATCAACTCGGACATATTTGATAATGAGTTAGATGTAGATGGAATACTAGTTTTAGATAGTTGTAGAGACATAAATGATGTACGGTCGCAGTGGTTACGATAAACAGATAAACTTGAGGTTAAGTTATCTTAGTTTAACCAGACCACTGAGCTGATTAACAGCTCCCCTATGGCTGGCCCGAAGGATTAGGTGTAATTTTTACGTGGCCAGGAACCAATTCGTTACTTAGCAACGGGACCTACAGCTTATTGTGGGATCCGGACCACATTATATCGAGAAATGAATTTCTAATCACCAGAAATAAATTCCTCTGGTTCCGCACTGGTCGTGACTAGTAATCGATTAAAACAGATCGTTGAGGAATCTTCCCTGGTCCCTCTTCATTTCAGTACGTGACGAGCTTTGAATGGACTTTGTTTCTGCTTATAAGCTTATTCTTTCACTTTGTATTTCATTATGTTTCATTTCCTGTGTCCTTTCTCTGCTCCCTTTTTCGCTCGACTTCGCCGGATATTGTTCTCATTCCCTTTGTTTTAACTTGTGTAAGTATATGTATTATATATATATATATATATATATATATATATATATATTATATATATATATATATATATATATATATATTATATATATATATTATATTATATATATATATACGTATATATGTATGTCTGTCTGTATGGTATGTATGGCATATATATATATATATATATATATATATATATATATAAAATATTTCTATATAAAAGTTTGTATGTTTAATATATGTATGCATGTATGTATGTATACAGATACATGTGTGTGTTTGTGTACGTTCCTGCTCCCACACACGCAGCACGAGAGGAGGATGACTTGCATCGAACTCTGTTCAAAGAATCCAAATCGCTTTCAAAGGCAGAAACAAAAGCAATTTGCATAAGAAACCGCGACGTGAAAAAAGGGCAAAGTGTTACCATTCAAGAAAAGTATTTTTTTTCTTTTTCTTTTTGTCTTTTTCTTTTTCTTTGTAGTCATCAAAAGAAAGGAGTGAGAAAAAAAAAGACAAAATACAAGGGCTGAGAGGGCGAACAAAAGCTTCCTCAACGTAGGGGGTCATAAGCAGGAACAATGGAGAAAGTGAAATATAAATTAGAGGGGGAAGAAAGGACTTTTATTTTTTTTTTTTTAATTCATGGGTTTAATTGGAATTTGAAGAACGAAAGAAACAATGGAGAAGAAAGGAAGGAAGAGGAAAGGAAGGAGAGACGTAATGGAATGATAAAAACTGTTTGTCATACTTCCGCGTCATGGAATGCAGTGGGTTTGCTCTTAATTAGTTTGGATGTTCGCAGTTCGTGTCCTTATTTGCTTTGATTTAATCGATAATGTAGCGAATTTATCTTCAATGAATATTCTCCGTAGAGGGGTAGTGCCGTCAGTGGACCTCATACGGTGCACTGTAGGCATTACTTAAGGTTCTTTGCAGCGTG
>NC_087209.1:10605127-10627627 GCF_015104395.2 Macrobrachium nipponense | reverse complement strand
GTCTAATAAGTAAGTCTAAAGGTGTCTCAGGTTTTTATGTGTAAGATGTGCAGAGAAACTCTCATTAGGCACCAA
This sequence comes from Macrobrachium nipponense, assembly GCF_015104395.2. NCBI lineage: Eukaryota > Metazoa > Arthropoda > Malacostraca > Decapoda > Palaemonidae > Macrobrachium > Macrobrachium nipponense. The sequence goes on along the minus strand of NC_087209.1, from coordinate 10,627,552 downwards.
ATCTTGAACTGTTAAACCTTATTTATTATTTCTTGGAATCGCTGTTGCCCTGTTATATTCAACCATTCATGTTCTTTTTTGCCATCGTTTTATTTTTATTATTATTAATTTCTGTTAAATAACCTATTTGTTTATTTTTACATATTTTCTGTGGCAGGCTAAACTAAATATCTTAAAAAGTTTTCTGTGCATTTTGAATTATTAGCGAATCTTGCAACAAACGTTTGTTGACGAGTAAGTGACCATTGCTGTTGTGACGCCAGTTTGCGTAAATCTATCAGTCAGTCAGTTGATCATTCTTTGGCCTTAGTGTGACGAATTGCTACTCAAAATTGGTTTCTAAGGTCAGTTACAAGTTTTACTAAACAGACTTTCTTTTGTTTATCAAGTATACAGAAATGCTTGCATCTCATTATCTTGTTATCTTCTGAATAAGAAAAATAATAATAAAATAATAATTAATAATAATAATAAAATAATAGAATAATAATAAATAATAATAATAATAATAATAATAATTAATATAATAATAAAATAATAGGTAATAATAATAATAATAATAACAAGAATAATAATAATAATAATAATCAAGAAATCAAAGGCATATACATATTATACACAATATATATATATATATATCGAGCTACAATGTCCTTTAATATCTAATTCGCTCTACCTCGGAATTAATATATTTTCATATATGCTTAACCGAAGGGGAATTTTTTCTCGATAATAGATTTACCTGTACTTGGGCGCGAACGCAGGTACATTATAAATCCAGGACCGTCAGTGGAAGCGGTACCACCCAACCTCTCGCGGTTGGGTGGTACCGCTTCCACGGACGGTCCTGGATTTATAATGTACCTGCGTTCGCGCCCAAGTACAGGTATCTATTATCGAGAAAAAATTCCCCTTCGGTTAAGCATATATGAAAATATATTAATCCGAGGTAGAGCGAATTAGATATTAAAGGACATTGTAGCTCGATATATGTATATGAATCACGGTAATGTGTATATGACTTACATAGATATATATATAGATAGAATATGAAATATATATTAGAGATTAGTATATATATATCTCTCTCTCTCTCTATGTATGTATGTATATATGTATACATACATACATATGATATATATATAATATATATATATATATATATATATATATATATATAAAACAAAGTGTACATCCCATACACTGTTGTTTTAACAAGGCAAAACATCAAAAGGTAGAATAGACATAGAACACGAAATCACCTGATTAAGAATACCTTCCACGCATCCCCCACCCCCAACACTGCACCCAGATACGTAAAAGAAAGTGTTGGGGTGGGGGGGGTGGGGGGAGTGGGGTGCGGGGGTGGTGGCAAAGCTATCAGGAGATACCTGTCTATTGCAGGAGCCACAGACCTGTTAAAGTTGCAGACGTGCAATGAATGCCACCGCCGCCAGTGCAATCTTCATCAACCCTGACTGAAAGGACACGAGCATACCCAGAAGGGTAGAATATTACTTGTATTAGGGAGGCCACAGGCAACACAGATATAGACAAGTGTGGGAGGGAGAGAGTCTGATTTGCTGATGGATGTTGTATACGCGCGGGAAGGTCGGGTTTTCTGGTTATCAGAGAGAGAGAGAGAGAGAGAGAGAGAAAATGGGGGATATATACAGAGAGAGAGAGAGAGAGAGAGAGAGAGAGAGAGAGAGAGAGAGAGTGAGTGAGAGGATTAAAAGCCGCATCTGCCAATGCTGTCTGAGTAACACTGGATTTGACTAGTCAAGAAAAAATGGGAAAACTGAGGAAAGATTAAAAAGCTATGAAAAAGGATCCTTTCGACCTGTACCTCTAATAATGAAAATAACCATTGCGAAGAGTGAACGGGTTAAAAAAAATCGAACCTAGTATTATTTTTAAAGAATTTTTCTTTTTTTCAAGCCCTGCTCTCTCTCCTAATTTGTAAAAATCTGACATTTTCTGAGGCTCATATTAGAAGTCATAGTACATGTATTTATTCTCGTTCGAACCGATTTTATTCATTTTAATATTTGCATTACACAGTCCATAGTTAAGTGACGATAACTATGGTAATTACTAGGGTACCACTTTAATTTTAGGTTTTCATTATTGCAGTTACATGCTTATCCCAATTTCTTCCGTAAAAGAATTTATCTTCCTCCTGCTTACATAGGACATAATTATTCAGTCAGCCTTCAGTCAAGTTTTCTTGTTACATCTTCTTAGTTAACTTTTCCTTTTTATCAATAGGTCGTCATTGGTCGCTATATCTTTTAAAATGAATTAACTAGCCAAAATCATATACAAATGCTTATCTCTTCATTCAATTACTCCTTTACTTGTGGATACTGGGATAAGCATCGGTTCTTAGTCATGAACAACCGTTTCGTTTGTCTGGATGAGTAAGGTAATTGTCGTTTTTCCGTACAATTAGAGAGGGTGATGCTTTCAGTACCAATGGTATTTTCAAGTTTGTGGGAGTAACTGGACTTCGTCAGGTGTAGATTATTTATTGTTATCAGTTGATTTTATGTATTTATAACAAAACAATGAGGACTCTACGGAAATACGCATTACCATATCCTCTCTCTCTCTCTCTCTCTCTATCTCTCTCTCTCTCTCTCTCTCTCTGTATTTTAGTATTGAGTCTAATTCGAAAGTGTGCATGTTCAAGACTATTAGATATGTTTGAAGCATCGATTCATCACCAGATTAGTACCATTCTCTCTCTCTCTCTCTCTCTCTCTCTCTCTCTCTCTCTCTCTCTCTCTCTCTCTCTCTCTCTGAATGCGTATATTAATATCAGACAGAATAATAACGACAATGAGCCCTTAAAAGCAATTAGTATTTCTTCTGACGGAGCCATCTGGCAAACAGCTGTTCCATCTGCCTCGAGCCATTTAGCTGACAGTCCTGGAAGCCCAGATGCGCCTTATAAGGTCGAAGTCGTGAATGTTTTTTATTTAAATAATTTTTTATTTTTTGAAAATTATTCTGTAAGATTTGAATACTTCAAATTGATAATATGCCGAAGAGGGAGGCATATTATCACCCGCCAGAAAAGCAAAAGAAGAGTAAAAAAGAAGCAAACAAAAAGAGAGAGAGAGAGAGAGAGAGAGAGAACCAATATATGGACTTATAGTTAGACAGATACACAGATAGTATATATAGTTTTATATAGATTAGTTAATGTATATGTATATATGTATATATTTGTATATAAAATGTATATATATATATATATATATATATATATATATATATATATATATATATATATATGTGTGTGTGTGTGTGTGTGTGTGTGTGTGTGTGTGTGTATAAAATAAAATAGTTTATTTACACACACACACCCACGCACACATGCGCACACACACACACACACACACACACACACACACATATATATATATATATATATGATGTATATATATATATATATATATATGTATGTATGTATGTATATAATCACGTATTAGGGATGGGAACTTATCGGAAAATTCAGATATTTCTATTTTATCTTGTTTTGCCGGAAAAAAGTTATCACAGTTGAAGGCAAGGAAAGGAAACGAAGGCAGATAACAATAGAGAGAGAGAGAGAGAGAGAGAGGAAGTCTCAAGCAGCCGTCACCAGGCAAGCTGACATGCTGAGCATGTGGTTATAATTAAATGACGAATTTGATTGATGGGGAGATGTGGAAAGTGAATTTCCCATCCCGAGATTCTATATAAACCGAACACTGGGAAGTCCATCCTCCCCTTCATTACCATAAACTACTTATATATAATTATTAAATCAGGTTCTATCCTTCAGATGTTCGTTATCTATCTTCTATTTAGGTATTTAATTAGTCTTTATTGTAACAATATCTCAAGGTTTGCGTCTGGGGAGCTGTCAGTTTTCTCTCTCTCTCTCTCTCTCTCTCTCTCTCTCTCTCTCTCTCTCTCTCTCTCTCTCTCTCTCTCTCTCTCTCTCTCTCTCGTCACTGCAGCATTCATCCTAAAATACATAATCAAGTATGGAGTTTCCATATGAAAAGTTTCTTGTGATAACTTATCGTTTGCATGCGTCGTACTGAAATCTCATTTGTCTGAGAATTTTGGACTCTCTCTCTCTCTCTCTCTCTCTCTCTCTCTCTCTCTCTCTCTCTCTCTCTCTCTCTCTCTCTTTCTAGCGATTCTTCATGAGCTTACAATTAAAATGAAGAATGAAAGAATTGAATTTATGCTCTAATAACTACAGTATTCATTTGTTTCGCTCCTTTATTGGCCACGTTATAAAGACACTTAACGTAACTCACTAGATCTCAAGAGCTGGGCATCCTTTGTTTCATTCAGTATGAAATCCTACTGAAGTTGAAGTAGAAGATTGGAATTGGCATCTTGATCCATAATTGCTGTTAATAAAATTCGCTTCGGTCATCGTTAAAAAAAATTGTCTAATCGCTGAATAGAATAAACTAACATATGCAAACTTGCATAAATTTACGTGCAATAAGGGAACTCATCATTCTGCCTATAGAAGATGTTTTTTTGGAAAATGTTCTGTATCCAGCAAAATGAGATTGACAGGTAATCCAGTAGTGATCATGTTAGAATGTTTACTTAGGAAATTAGTTTGCCTGACTTACTCACGCTTTCCTTTAACTGGAGGCCCTGCATCTTTAGTCCAATATCCAGTGGCCAGATTCTCTCTCTCTCTCTCTCTCTCTCTCTCTCTCTCTCTCTCTCTCTCTCTCTCTCTCTCTCTCTCTCTCGATTAGCATATCCGAACATGTGACTGTGTTTTGATGGAATTTATAATCACTTGTCAGCTTAATAAAAACATCTTTACCTTAAGACCAAATGTCCATCGAATTATTATTATTATTATTATTATTATTATTATTATTATTATTATTGGTTCAGCAGTAGATGTACTGATGGCAGCTAAAGTTGCCTGCAAAAGTGGGATGCTGGAAAGCCTAGTCTTCATTATGGTTGAAAACCTTTGTATAATGAGAGATTAAACTTGAATATATTAAAGTAACATATTAACTTCTCAGGATTATTAATTTATTTTTATTCGTAATGTTGTATACCATTACTTATTCCAAAGAAGTTTTTCCATAGAGTTCAGGATATATATATCTACAATGATGTAGATTAAAAAATCATTTAGTGTGGGTGGTATATCAGTGTTACATTAAGAAATATACAATATATCCTACATGGATGCTATATGGAAGTTACATGGAAAGAAATGTGTCATACATCAATGTCACTACATTATATTTGAAATATGTATAATGCGTGGATGCCACACATGGATGTACCATTAAAATTTATATAGCCATTGTAATTACTCTCATTAATATTACATTAAAAATTTCTTTTTATGAAAACCATCTTTTTTTTTAATGTCCAGTATGTTTTATGTTTTATTTTCATTTTACGTGAGCTCTGTGCAAAAGTTTTATTCAGATACGAAATATTTTAATGGCTGGGCTTTATTTTGTTAGCGGCGTTGTATTTGCATTAGACATGAATTCCACAAAATGTTTTCCCCTCCTCTTGCATTTGCAATGAAACTCCCGCGCGTCACCTGCATTGGCGCCATTAGCATTTTTTTTTTCTTTTTTGTGAAAAGATCGAGCTCGTGTGTTCTGAATCCGAGTAACACAAGATGTCTCCATCCCCCATCCAACCCCACCCCCCCCCATCCGGCCGGTGGTCGTGGAGAAAGAAAATTGCGGTCGTAAACAAGTATGAGAGAATGTTCTTTTAGAAGGTGACAGCATGACTGAAATTTTGTGGTATGAGAGAGTGTTCTTGTGGAAGTGTTTGATACATGAAGAATCATACCCGACAAAAACTTGCAAGAAAGATGATATGTCTACGTAAAGCGCAGAGTTTTGTAGATAAATACTATCCCCTTTTCGGAAGGTTGCATTTCGAATAGATAGCTGGTCTTCTTAAAGTCTTATAGAACAGTTATACACACACACACACACACATACACACACACACACAGAGAGAGAGAGAGAGAGAGAGAGAGGAGAGAGAGAGAGAGTGGATTAAATTCAAATAATCTTTGATTCAGCAGCTCATAGCTATGAGGTCTAAATGAGAAAGTAATTAAAAGACTCAAGTTACTGTAGATAACAATCGTTAAAGAGAACATTTGGAAGTTATCCTATATAACTTGAGATGGCGCAAAACAGCCACGAGAATTGAAACGATTTCTGGCAGGACAGTGGGCCACAATGAAGCCTGAGAGCCAGCCGAGTGAGTATGGGCCAATTTGTTCTCCTCATTCAGCCAAATTGGCATTCGGCAGAGTTCTGAATCCCCTTGAAGCCTTGGGACTTTGATCTGAATCCTCAGACCAATTAAGCCGTTCTCCTTTGAGAGGGTTGAAAAAGTATCAAGACTGTTTGTTAGCCCCTCCATGGCCAAGGGGCGTATTGCTTTTTCTTCTATTTTTTTTAATAACTTTCCACTGGATTTTCTAAGTGAGCGATTAGGATTTGTGGGGATGAAGTCCTGTTACATTCATCCGAAATTTTGAGGCTCCGTATTCGGGAGTAGGTGTTTATCCTCTCTCTCTCTCTCTCTCTCTCTCTCTCTCTCTCTCTCTCTCTCTCCTCTCTGTTAACAAGGTTTACCGACTCCCTTTTAACGATCTAACGTTTCCTTCTGAAGCAAGCGTAATTAGCTCTGACAACGATACGAGAACGGTTTTCGTAATCAACCATTAAAACTGTTGTTTCACAAGAAAACCATAAAAATGGTCTGAATGATAATGATTTCATTGCAGATGATGGGGATGATAAAAAGAACTCTGTCTACAATGTGGGTGATCAGTGATTATGTGAAGTATAATGATGATGATGATGAGGATATAAAACGCCAACGTTTGAGATTTTTTCGGCAGATGCAAAACATCACTGATGATGATGTAGGTTGTGATAATAACAAAGGGTTTTCAGTTAGAAGTGATCAGTAATGAAGTGGTGGAAACCATTTGCTTTTCGTGAAAGGTGAATATTAATTTTTAGCCCTAATTCGCGGACCCAGTGCTTGGCCTTTGGCCTAAATTCTATATCAACTCAACCTAATTCGTGGAACAAAAAGAAAGGCTTGATATCTTGGCCTGCATCTAAAGTTTCAAAAACGCTTTACGGCTATCAGCCTTGGTTATGCATTTTCTTTTTTTAGTTTTTTTTTTTTTTAAGTAGTGCAGTTTATGTTTAGTTTTTTATATAAAAGAAAATCGTTTGTATGATTTTATTCCTGAGAATGTTTATCTTATATATATCTCTTACTTTTATGGGCAATATGCCAAATTATTTTCAGATTAATTTAATACTCACACTTAAGGCCATCGACGCTGTAAATTAAATAAATGCTAAAATCATCTATATGAACCAAGACAAAATACTGATGAGTTTTCTCATATCATTGTGTTTAGTGTCCATATTATTTGTTCATATATTAGTGCACCAAACATTTGTTAGAAAGCGAGTAAAAAGGAGATATTGATAATAGACATCAGAGTAATTTATTATGCTTTTATTATCTAAAACGCATCGGTATCACCTGGAAGCGTAAAGTGGAAGCGAGTTTAATTATGTTCCAGGAGTTTAATGTAATCGAAGGATATGGCACGATTAGCGAATGTGCGTTTTCATCGCAAAATGCGTGAGCCCACTGCAATGCAATTGGTTAAATTAACAATTACTTACCTTTGGTAACGAAGAGCTTTGCGTTATTACCAATAACGAACCTCGGCTTAACGGCCGTTTGTACTTACCAGCTAGATTATAATAATTTTTTTTTTTTTTTTGCTGCTGAACCATTTTTTATTTGATGCTCTTTGAAGTAAATTTGAATGCATTTTGAGTGTAGGTTAGTATAGGTTAGGACTTATGTGGAGTTATTGTTAGCTGTAACATATCAAGAAATTTTTCAAGTAAAGGTAATGATATAGGGTCTTTGTTACTATACAGATTTTGTTTCGTATCAGAAAGCCAGGCCCCCAAAGAGCCTGTAAGTTGACGTGCTACTGTATCACAGACAGTGGGGTATCAAGTCAGTAATTCCTCTTTGTATTTCACCCTTTCCTGTTTCCGCCTGTTATAAATTGAACTTTTAGTGTTTGGAAGACTGAAGATAACAGTGTGAATCTAATCTGTTGCCTCTGCTATGAAGCCCAGCCTTTGACTGAACTGAAACTGACAAAACTCCTCACATTTTTTGAGAGCGCACGACTCTGGTAAACAAACCCAACTTCTGTTTGCAAAACAGATTTTCATTTGTAAATGGCTTTTCCTCTGATATTTTTCAAGGAGTCATCTAATTAAAATGTTGAATTTCATCCTTCTATCACACACTTATCATATGAATAGTCTGCCGAGGTCATAGATTGAATCTCTCATTTGCAATTACAGTGAATGCAGTATTCTGAAAAAAAAAAGGATTATGATGTGTACAAAATCTTGGTCTTTTTTCGCAGTACTATGACAGTCTCCTTTTGTGGGAATAACATCGTGCTTCTTTTTAACGCAAAGTTTTCACTGTACTTTTTTACAGTGCATAGTTTTCACAGTATTGTCGGCGTCAGTAGTCAGTAGCCAAGATGTTATAACGTCAGATTTAGTTACCATAAATCAATCCTCACAGTTCTTTTACTTAGCAACCTATTATTATTATTATATTATTTCTAATCATATAGACCAACCCCACCGGGGCCATAGACTTGAAATTCAAGCTCCTAAAGATGATGGTTTTCAGTTAAAATCAATAACCAGAAGGTAATATTAAAAACAGAAAAAAAGAGCTCAATTATTAGAGAAGAAACCCCATTTCAGTTCAGCAACGTCATAAAATTCGAGCCTAAGCCGCGAGGAATTCTCGCCGAAGAATCCAGCCACCTCGAGGCTTTCCAAGTAATAGCACATATCTTCCGCGAGTTCGATTCTCGGGCATTCCATTGAGGTGTGAGAGAAGTGTATTTCTGGTGATTGAAGTTCACTCTCGACGTGGTTCGGAAGTCACGTAAAGCCGTTGGTTCCTTTGCTGAATAACCACTGGTTCCATGCAACGTAAAAACACCAGACAAACAAACAATTGACAGTATTTCTGATTCATTCTTCGGGGTCCGAACGTCGCGTTTCCTTTCGGATGACAGAGCCCGGTATGAAGAATGCCGCAGAGTGGAATTAATTTCCGAGGGCATCTGATTACGCTCCCAGAATCCATCTCGAGAATCCCTTGTGTCTAAGGTCACGAAAATTGCCCTCGTCTCCACTTGGGCACTTCTGCCGCGACAGTCCTCTTTTATGGGAATAATGTCGTGTTTTTTTTATGATTTACTCGCATTTTTATCTATTTATTTGCTAATTAGTTAATTTTTCTTTTTTCTTTTCTAATAACTGATCTCTTCTTCCTGTGTATCCTATTAACTCTGTTACTTATTTCAAATGAGCACCATATTCTTTGGAGGCTTGAATTTCAAGTTTATGGCTCCTGTAGATCTCTACCTTATAATAATAATAATAATAATAATAATAATAATAATAATAATAATAATAATAATAATAATAATAATAATAATAATGATAATAATAATAAAATAATATAATAATAATAATGATAATAATAATAAGTAGTAGTAGTAGTAGTAGTAGTAGTAGTAGTTTTAACGTACCTAACCCAAGACGGAAGTAAGAATGATCTACGTGACAATAAATTTTTCCCGTTCGAAAATCGTAATAAGTGATAGACCATGTTTTTGAAGGAAGGAAGATTATACTGATGTGAGAAGCAAATAGAATTGAAAACGCTACGTGAATTTAACGTGATCGCGCCTGTCGTTGATTAGGAAATTTAGTTACAGTTTCGATGAAGACGGCGTTTAAACATTTTTTTAAATCATTTTTTTATTTCTATTTATCTAATTTTATATTAATATTTATTTTTGTCTTTTGTTCTTTTAATTTCCTGTTAATTGATGAACGAGGTGATATAATTGCAAAAACAAACGGATTCAAGTCATCAAAAGAATTGGTTTAATATTTTCCTATATTGTGGAGCAAAAGAATTTAATAAAAATGATACCGTCCCTATTTCCTATTTTCCTTTATGATATGAAGTAACTGGGTAATCGCCAAGTATTAAAGACAGAATTGGAAATACTGTTTTTCATCCATAAAAAATAAAGTGAAATACTCTGTTATCATTTCCGCGTTCAGGCAAAAAAAAGTGTTAACTGAGAAAAGAAAAGTTCAACGATATTGAGAAGCTTCAAGCTCAAGAAACTAAAAAAAAAAAAAAAAAAAAAAAAATTGAAGAAAAAACACCTCTCGTCATCATGACTTACCAGAGAAATATTCTCTCGCCTCTTTTCCCATTAGCAAGTTTTGGGAAGGAAGCGGAAATTCTTCAATAAAAAGATGATCCATGATTGCTCTCTCTCTCTCTCTCTCTCTCTCTCTCTCTCTCTCTCTCTCTCTCTCTCTCTCTCTCACTTTCTCTTCGGTCGGCTTCCTCTTCCTTTTATCCTCTGGGTGATTCTTCTTCTCTGATGATGATTCGTCAAAGAGAAAGTTGCGTCATTCGACCGTCTCGAGATGGTTCGCGCGCCCGCGCATTCGGCCAATAACTCCTGGGTCATTTCCACCATCGCGAAATGAAAGGTCGTATAATTGTCTGGGAGGAGAGAGAGAGAGAGAGAGAGAGAGAGAGAGAGAGAGAGAGAGAGAGAGTTCATACTGGATTACCATCTCTCATCTACATGCCAATTTCATCGGCGTTAAAATATCATTAATGCAATCTCGGTCTGGAGATATTTGAAGATCTCATTGCGTGAAAATTTACCCTGCATCCGGTCTGCATAGTTTCATTTCCATGAAAGAGCTATATATATATATATATATATATATATATATATATATATATATGATATATATATATATATATATATATTATATATAGTATAAAAAGGCCCATTAAAACATTCTGGTTTAAAGCTAAGGGCTATATTTCGGTGAACTTACTTCCACCTTATCGAGTGGTGAATGCTTGATAAGGGTGGAAGTAAGTCCACCGAAATATAGTCCTTAGCTTTAAACCAGAATGTTTTTAATGGGCCTTTTATACTTAAGACATATCCTGTTTAACAGAGGAATTTATTTACACACACACACACACACACACACACACACACACACATATATATATATAATATATATATATATATATATATATATTATATATTATATATATATATATGTGTGTGTGTGTGTGTGTGTGTGTGTGTGTGTGTGTGTAATGCATTTGCTTTATCGTGCTGTAAATACAGCGTGTCGAACAGAATTGCATTTACAGTCGAGCAAAAACGGTGCTACTCAAACTCAAGTCCATGACTCGACAAGTATTTCATTTTTTTTCAATCGGAATCATTTCGTTTGTTCCGTTGAAGGAAAATCCAGCCAAGCATCACCTACGGGTATCTAAAGAATATTGGTTACAATATACCTTTATGGTGGAAAGACGATGACGCTACTATCTACCTAATGCATGCACCTAGCTCTTCAGTGGCATGGTCGGCTTGGTCTTGGCCTGCCACCTAGGCCGCGAGTTCAATTCTCGGGCATTCCATTGAGGGGTGAGAGATGTGTATTTCCGGTGATAGAAGTTCAGTCTCGACGTGCTTCTGCAGTCACGTCAAGCCGTTGGTCCCGTTGCTGAATAACCACTGGTTCCATGCAACGTAAAAACACCATACAAACAAACAAATGATGCATGCACCTGCGTGAAAATTTTTTTTTGGTGAATTTATGCCTTATCTTGTAAATGGGGAGCTTGAATGATGCGGGAAATAAGGAGGAAGGCAGAGAATTCCATGTCTTAGATGTGAATGAAATTAACTAATGAAAACGTTCAACCCGCATTTTCGTAAGTTAATTGTTTTGTGTGATTGACTTCAGTGATGTTGCGAGACCATTTGAAAAAATGATAGCGGCCTTTCTGGTTAACATTACTTGTCTTGTTTTATATAAAGTTTTGTAGTTTCGCGTGGAATTCTACGGATTGTTTCTGACCTTGGCCTTTAAAAAAAATTCAATTTTTCATTCAAGTTATTAGTGTAGAAATTCATTTATCAGACTTTTGCTCTTTGTTTTACTGATGTTGCATTTTTTAGTATCAGCTGACACGCCTTGCTACAACTTGTATTTTTTTTCTTTTAGATTTTGAATGATAAAATAAAATACTTTTTTAGATTTTGAATGATAAAATACAATTATTTAATATTTTGCACGATAAAATAAAAATATTTTTTTTAGAATTTCAACGATAAAATAATATACTTTTTAGATTTTGAATTATAATTTTTTTTAAAGATTTTGAATTATAAAATATAGTCATAGACCCCTTAAATAGACGGACTCGGGTTGCGAAACTTGGGTCCCACTATTTTATGACGTAATATGTTCACTGTATGTAAACAATGATTTGTATGTATGTAAACAATTATTTGAATGTATGTAAACAATGATTTGAATGTATGTAAACATTTTTTACATTTATTCACTTTTAGTGCCGTATGTTAGTCATAAAATGGGCCTATTTAAGGAGTTTATGTTTTAGTCGAAAAAGGAATGTAATCTAGCAACATATTGATAAACTAATTGCCAAAACTGTCTTAGACCATAATTGATATAATTTATTTAATTTTGTTTCAGGGGTTTCTACTAACAACGCACAATGCCTAAGAAGTGTAATGTCTACGGATGTCGAGGAAATTACAGGGATGAACCATACACCAAAGTAGTATCATTTCCAACTGATGAAGTGGAGCGAAACCGTTGGATCGATGCTATGCCAAATGAGCGTTCCAGTTTGCTACAGCTGAAGCAGATCTATGCCTGTGCTCATCATTTTGACTGTGAATGGATTACAGTTAAAGGAGGGAAAAGACCAAGTCATCACATCCATTTTCCCTGGAGTTTCAAAGTCATGCTTAAAGCAGGTCCCCTCAGCACCCAGAATTACAACTGCTTCAGCAGAGACCCGAGCTGAAAACGAAAGACTCCGAAATGAAGTTGTGGATAAGATCGCGACTTTTATTCATTTTGTAATGACATCCAGGAGCATATCTCAAGGATTATCGTATGTTTTGTGATAGTGATGATATTTACATTTCTAAAACTGATGCAAAGGGCCGTTCCGTTATCCAATTTCTCCATTTGCAACATGTGAAATCGTCATTTGGGTTTTTGTATCTTAAATGCGTTGAGAAAAATGGAAATGAAATACCTAAGACATATTTTTCTAAAGCTGGTTGTCTGCAAAAGAATAGCCTTCTCAGTAAATGGTCCCCAGTTTGATAAAATTATGTCATGCATAACAGAGTATGAGTTCAAAGATGCAGACTATCTGAAAAGTGCAGTACAGGAATTGAGCCATATGAGTTGTTCTGATTCGCCTCATGTTCAGTTTCTTCATTCTCAGGTTACGTTATTACTCACTCATCCAGAAGGCCGTCGCTTTGACAGAAATCTTTATGTTCTTGGTGCCGAACTCCATAACATTTCACCAGCTGCATATAAAATGCTACGAAAGTCTGGTTCAGTTGTTTTACCTAGAGTGGAACTGTTGAAAAAACTTCTCTCCTGTAGTCTACATGATAAAAACTTGGAGCAACTTTTTCAAAAACTTAAACCTCAGCAGCGTCTTGTCACATTCTTTTTGATGAAGTGAAGCTCACAGAAACACTTAGGTACTCAGGTGGTCGTGTTGTTGGTTACGCTCAAAATGGTTCTTGTGATACCGAAGTTCTCGCAACACATGCTTTAGAAATTGAAGTTGTCTGCCATTTTGGTGGCCCTAAATATATACTACGCATTTACCCTGTTGCAAAACTTAATTCAGATCAACTCAAGGAAATTCTGGTAGAAGCTCTAGTAGCGGTTAGCGATGCTGGTGGTACTATAATTTCTTGTGTAGGTAATAATTGCAACACAAACGTTGCAGTTTATGGTAAATTAGGTGGTCCTGATAAAGCTTTCATAAATGCTATAAATTCTCATGCTTTCCTTGTTTTTGACTATGTTCATTCTTTCAAAAATGTAAGAAATAACTGGATAACCGTTCAGGATAAGGAACTTTCTTTCATAAAAGATGGAAAAACATATGTTGCACGATGGAAGGACATAGAAGCACTGTACGATGAAGACAGGAGAAAGATCGGTATTCCGGTATTAACATGCGTGATGATTGTCGTCAACCATGGACCAATAATTGCACTACTTTCAAGAAACTTAATGAAACTTGTGATGTTATATCCTCTTGTGCATGGTCAGGTGGTCGAGGTCGGACGCAAAAGCTCACAAGCAAACTGCAGAGGCATTGGTGCTGTCTACAAGAGCCAACATTGAGGCTGCAGAGTGGCTATTGACTCAGTACAAGTTCACCTATGTGCTACCTGGTGTGTTTGCTGATGAGGCCCTTGAAAAGTTCTTTGGCCAAGCCAGACAAAGCAATGGGGGTAATTTCTACATTGACATTGTAGATATCAAGGCAGCTGCAACAACCAAGAACCTCCATGCACTTTTGAAATACGAGTCTACGCCGCACCAGTCTAATGATGTGCCTTGTACCTCTAGCATTTGCATTGATGATTATCACTTTGACATCACTATTGCTGACACTGAAGGCCTAGTTCAATCTAATGACAGTATCAAACATAAATTATTTTTCTAGCTGGTATCTGGAACACAAATTTCGAGGTAATATTTTGAGTGTCAAAACTGAAGATACGACGACCATCATATTAATTCAGAGTTTCTCACAAACTTAAGCAGAGGTGGACTAACTGTACCTCTACTCTCAACAGTGCATTTTGTACACTCAGCCTATAAACTTTTTGATGAGTGCAACTTGCATTGCTGCCGAGCTCATCTCAGCCAAACTTTATCTTGAATCGATAGTCCAATGGTTGCAATTCAAGGAGCATGCCTTACTCTGTCAAACATTTTTTTGAAAGCATTTGTGCTAGACAACAGTGATAAAGAAAGACACCTTGGCTGCTTGAGAAGAAGAAAGAAAAACTATCTGCTAAAAACTAAACATGTACCTAATGTTATTTATATTATGGAATGTTTTTTCAATGATTTTGTTTCTAGAATAACTATATTGTTTGCCTTAGACATGTTCCTGTTGTTTCTCTAGGCTTAACTGTTTATATATGGATTTTAATTCAGTGACAGGGTAACTTAAGGTGTGTTTTCCATTGCTTTAATTGAGAGAATATACAATATTCTGTATGATGTTTTTTATTTTTTGAGATTTACCTTTAAATGACCTAGATTTGACCTTTAAATGACCTTCAGATGACATCGTAGGAGGTTAAAAGTATGACAAATGAACTCTTCGCCCTTCAAAACCCCTTAAGACACCAGAATGAAGGTTCTATCATGTATTTGACACAAATTGTGGGTGGGACCCAAGTTCCAGATACCGAGCATAGAGGATACCAGTCCTTCTATTTAAGGGGTCTAGGAATATAGTTAATATTCAGGTAGAATTAAGCCCTGATAGTTAATTAATTTCTAGCATCATCATTTCCTTTTTTAGAATTGTTAGTGTCGCCTCTACTACTACAAGAATTTCCAGTCACTTGCCTAAAGATTTTCAACACAGAGTTGGCAGAGGAAAAGCGTATGGCTTTAACATACCTTCAAAAGAATTTAAAGGAAAAAAAGTCAGTTTTGACCTCGTGTGAGATAGAGTGCGTATGTGTTCCGTTTCGTGTACAGCGAACAGAAGCTTTGTAGATGGAAGGGGAAATCCAATTTGGTAATTGACAATTTACTCTTTTACGACCAACAAAGGCTTTTCCATCCTCCTTTACGGTTTTTCCATTTTGGGATTTTTTTTTTCTATTTATTCTTTGGTTATGATTTTTTTCCGAGGGTTTGAATATGTTTTAGAATACTAACGTATTAGTGATCTTTTAATTTTTTCATCATTATTTATTTATGTTTTTGGAGGGTTTGAATATGTTTTAGAATGCTAACTTAGTAGTCATCTTTTAATTTTGTTTATTTTTTTCGAGGGTTTGAATATGTTTTAGAATACCAACGTTTTAGTGATTTTTTTATTTATTTCTATTTTTTATGATTTTTGAGTGTTTGAATGTTTGAGAATGCTAACGTATTCGTGATCTCTTAATTTTTTGTTATTTTTTTCATTCTAGGGTTTGAATATGTTTTAGAATGCTAACGTAGTAGTGATCTTTTAACTTTTTTTCGAGGATTTGAATATGTTTTAGAATACCAACGTTTTAGTGATTTTTTATTTATTTATTTTTATTTTTATGGTCTTTGAGTGTTTGAATATGTCTGAGAATGCTAACGTATTAGTGATCTTTTAATTCTTTTATTATTATTTTTTTCAAAGGGTTGAATATGTTTTAGAATGCTAACGTATTAGTGATCTTTTCATTTTGTTTACTTTTTATTTTTTCATTTTTCGAGGGTTTGAATATGTTGTAGAATGTCAACGTTTTAGTGATCTTTTATTTTTATTTTTTTATGTGTTTTTAGGGTCTGAATATGTTTTAGAATGCTAACGTATTCATGATCTTTTAATTTTTTTATGGTCTAATAGTTTTATTGGTCAGGAGTCGATATTTTAACGTACGTTTTAATTAATTTGTGTTTGCGTGTGGGTAGTAACTAGTATGAGGTGCTGAATGCTTTAAAAGAATAGAAGCCACTGATTTATTTTTAGTTGCAACGGAAATATCGGTATCTTGTTATTTATATTTTGTTTTTGCTCATTATCTTGCATCTTTTTATTCAACCACAGTTATGAAAGTTCTCATCATTTTTCGGGAGAAATACTTTTCAATGTTTTTTTTCTTTTTATTTGCCACTTTTTTTATTCACGGTGTTAAAAGATATCTTCAGATCTAAAGATAATCATCATTTAAGTGTGCTCTCTCTCTCTCTCTCTCCTCTCTCTCTCTCTCTCTCTCTCTCTCTCTCTCAATTTAGGCCCCATTGGACATTAACAAACAAATTGTAACTGCAGCTGTTGCATTTCATATAGACCTTTTAATATTAATAGTAATTTTACATAATGCCATAGGCCTCAAATATTCCCAATTACAGCGTTAAAGCTCAGGTGTCTCGACTTTTTTCTCCCGCCGTTTTGCTGGTATAATACAAAAAGAAAATAGACAAACGTCAAACTCTAAATTCGTTTTCCAGTTATTTCCTTCAGCCGATTTTTTCCCCAAAAGCCAACCGTATTCTGCTATTTAATTTCCATTTCGAAAAAGTCTCTCTCTCTCTCTCTCTCTCTCTCTCTCTCTCTCTCTCTCTCTCTCTCTCTCTCTCTCTCTCTCTTTTTTTTTTTTTTTTTTTTTTTTTTTTTTGCCGCCAGCGGTCATTTTAAAAAATGGCCGTTTTTTTAATCCCAATAGCGGTGCAGACTCCGTATTATATTTTTCCCTCTTTGGCGTTTCCAGTATTCGTAATTCCAGGATTCCCAATTCCAGGATTCCTAATTTCAGCCGCTGGATTCCCAATCGGGAGTTCCTTTTCAGGTGGTCATTTGCGTTCCAGAGTCCCTCATTTGGAAGTTGTGATTCATATTCCCGTACTTCGCTCTGAATAAAGAAAATAAATAAATAGAAAAACTCCGTCAACTCCAACACTGCTGTGTGTTGGCGGTCTTTTGTGAATTTTGGTACTAATAGCTGTTTAAATAAAAGATTGGAAGAGAAAATCAAAAAAGGTTTTCCTATTTTCATCTTTTGTTTAGCGTTGTTCTCAAATAAAATAAAAATAAAAACAAAAAACACTTACGTCTGTGTTCTAAGCATTCGTTGTGGAATTACATTGAGGTTTACAAAAGTTTTTATTTGGAAATCGTATATTGGTGTGAGTAGTTTTTTTCTATAATTAATACATACATACATGCATGTATGTATGCAATAACAGTAAGGAAAAAGACCCCATTTCGGCTCAACCTCACCACCCGATCACCAATTCGGCTCACAGGCGATAAACCCCATAAGCTTGCCTTTATCTTAACCTCACGTACGTTGACCATTAATGACTCCACAGGGAAAACCACCAAATATTTCACTCTATTCAGAAAAGAACCCCAAAATGGCTCTTGAAGAACTCTTCGAATAGGAGAACCATGGTTTCGCTCGACCCCTTGAAAATACCCAACCCCATTTTGGCTCAAGATATACTCTACGGATGAAAAAAAACACCATTTCACATAAATATGAGTATGAGTGAAAACATTCTAAACGCTTAACCTACCCTAACCCAACCTAACTTAACCTAACCTACTGAGTGAAAAAATTCTAAGTACCTTAACCTAACCTAACCCAACCTAACCTAACCCAACCTAACCCAACCCAACCCAACCCAACCCAACCTGCTGGCTCAAGATTATTTACTCTACGGATAAAAAACCTAACCTAACCTGCGTGAAATACCCAACCCCATTCTAGCTCAAGATATACCCTTCAGATGAAAATCAGCCATTTCACATAAATATGAATATGAGGGAAAAAATTCTAAGTCACTTAACCTAACCTATCCCACATGAGTATATGAAAAATATGAATATGAGGAACAAATTCTAAGTCCCCCTAACATAACCCTAACCCACGTGGACTGGGACTATATAGAAAAGATATGAATACGAGTATATGAAAAATACTCCCTTAACCTGACTTTCTTCATGACTCACTGCCAGGTGCGCAACATGTCATATCACGTGATAGTATGAATGGGAAAAGATTTCTAAACTCCATTCAAATTCAGATAAGCAACTGATAAGAATGTATGTAATGATTAATTTTTTGTATAATTGGTACATACATACATACATTAGTAGTACATAGCACATGTATGTACATCTGTACTAATTATACATCTGTATATTTAGTACATACATGCATGCAGTAGCTGGGGTCAATACGTGAGACCACTTACACAAAAGTAGATTTCATTATTGTCTGGAAAAGATTCTTTGTAAACGATAAAGTATTTTTTCTTCCTTTTCATTTCTCTTTTCGTTTTTTTTTCTTTTTTTATGAAGCAAGTGCTGCACCAGATTCCTTTACTCCTCTCTATCTCTCTATTTCTCTGTGTATTTTCCTTGCTTTTTTCCCTTTTTTTATATTTTTACGGCATTGCCTTTCACAAAGGAAAAGGTAAAAAATTTTTGTTGTTGAAACAAGGCTCTGTTTGACCATAGATTTTAGCACGCTTTAATTTACATGATAAGTTAGGAATATAATGTTTACAACTTGCGCGTCAGGGGAAAATCTTACACGCGTCCCTAGTGAGCTGGGGGTCGGATCACGCCTTGTTCAGACTCTCAACGCAGAAAGTATAAACATTATTACCATCTAGTAGGGAAAAACTCTCTATCACGAGAGTATATATAATGTTCAAAATGATCCACAATAATACAAAGTGTTAAGAGTCCGTGTATCATTTTTAAGTCTTAAAAATTATACACGGACTCTTAACACTTTGTATTATTGTGGACCCTTTTGAACATTATTACCATCGGTAGTGCATGAGATAAAAAGACCCTCCTTGTGTAGATTTTTTAAGTATCTTCCTATAAAAGTACGACACAGGAAAGGTCTTTTCGTTTCCTGCATTTGACATCATTGTTCTTTGTACATCATCATGTAATTATGAAAATTAGATTCTCTCTCTCTCTCTCTCTCTCTCTCTCTCTCTCTCTCTCTCTCTCTCTCTCTCTCTCTGAGCTTTAGTTCTTACTTTTAACTATAATTCTTAACTATTTTATTCAAATTTTCATGTTATCCGTGCTTCAACGTGGTAAATAAATAAGACATAACTCTCTCTCTCTCTCTCTCTCTCTCTCTCTCTCTCTCTCTCTCTCTTCAATGCTGTAATTTTTTTTCTGTTTATTTCTGATGTACTGTATGTAACTGCTAATATGTAACTTTGTTTGACGTCTTTGGGCGTAATAAATTTATTAAATAATAATACTCTCTCTCTCTCTCTCTCTCACTGGTAACTTATACCCTCAAACAATGTTCCCTAATTATCTTTCCAGTCACAAAGTACAGAAATGAGCATTGAATATAATTAACACAGGAGGCTTTGTGTTTACTCTCTCTCTCTCTCTCTCTCTCTCTCTCTCTCTCTCTCTCTCTCTCTCTCTCTCTCTCTGGGTTTACTGGATCTAGCGGACCCATTATAATCCTGGAGATGAATTTCCTACACAAATAGACTTCCAAGTTGCGTAATCAATTTACTCGGTGTGAAACTCGTCGCCTTCTGTCTTTGATGTAATTTGGACGCTGTTTTCGTTTGAAGTGATTAAAAGTAAAGAAAGTAAAATAAATGTTCATTTGTCTTAACAGATGTAGGTTTCATACACTAACAGGTTTCCGTGGTATGTTTAAGTTAGGTCATGTGCAAAAGATTTTAAATTAATGATTACCGTTCACTTTTTTGTAAAGGGTATACCTAATTTTTCTCCATCTATCCTACGATTATCTTTCTCTTTCCTTAGTTATAAATGCGTTTCCTTCTCTTTTAGCCTTGCGATGGGTTCTGCTTTCACCGAATTGAAGAGTCGTTGAATATTGTCTATCGAGTTTGTTGTGGAATTATTTTGCCCTGTTTTATGGGATAATGATAATGATAATCATAAATCCTGCGCCTAACCCGAGAAGTTACTGCATTCAAGATAACGCAACATTGCACATTATCCCATCTTTTGTCAAGTTGCAAACTCCTGCCGAATCCTAATTATAAGTTTTGATCATCTCCTCCGCCGCAGCGTTGGCTGCGGGTGGGAGATGGGAGGGTGACCGTCGGTGGGTGGGAGGGGTGGGTTTATAGTCCTCTGAGACCAAATTGCTGGCTGTGGCGTCGGGGTTTAATTAAAGTATTTCCAAAAACCTAAACAGCTTTTTCTATTAGGTTTTTCTATTAGCTTTCTTGCATATTAAGTTCCTGCTGCCGATATTGGCCTCCGGCCATTTGTACAGCAGCATTCGACGTTTTAAAAAAGACCTCCTGGGGTGGGGGTGGGCGGGGGGGGGGGGGGGGGGGGGGGCGGGAGAATCAGTTCTTGCTTCTGTTTGTGCTTTCGAATGTTTTGCTTTTAGTTTTTCATCTTCAATTCTTGTTTTTATAACCAATTTCTTTGCAGTTTTTTTTTTAGTTTAATTATATTGATTTATTTGTAAGTTGCTTCACCTGCTTTTATCTTTTAATATGGTGCAAACTCACCTTTAGTCTCATTGTATATGAGAGATTTTATTTTCATTGATAATAATTATAATAATAAGAAACACCAGCTACCTTGCAGTAATAAGTGGTACGAACACCAACCTGAAGGAGTGATAGAAAACGATCAGGCAAAGATCCTCTGGGACCATGGTATCAGAACAGATAGGGAGATACGTGCAAAAAACAGACCAGACGTGACGTTGATTGACAAAGTCAAGAAGAAAGTATCACTCATTGATGTCGCAATACCATGGGACACCAGAGTTGAAGAGAAAGAAAGGGAAAAAATGGATAAGTATCAAGACCTGAAAATAGAAATAAGAAGGATATGGGATATGCCAGTGGAAATTGTACCCATAATCATAGGAACACTAGGCACGATCCCAAGATCCCTGAAAAGGAATCTGGAAAAACTAGAGGCTGAAATAGCTCCAGGACTCATGCAGAAGAGTGTGATCCTAGAAACGGCGCACATAGTAAGAAAAGTGATGGACTCCTAAGGAGGCAGGATGCAACCCGGATCCCCACACTATAAATACCACCCAGTCGAATTAGAGGACTATGATAAAGCAAATAATAATAATAATAATAATATAATAATAATAATAATAATAATAATAATAATAACTCGCTGCAATATAAACATTACTTTGCCTCGGCAGCAACTGACTTCCTTAACACAAATTTGCCCCACAAGTTTCCAGTTGCTCTTTTGCGGTTGTGAAGTATTGTCAGGAAGACTTTTATTCCGGTCGTCCATTAACTCGCTCTCTTAAGCACAGACCACCTCTTTCTGAATCCACATCTTCCTTGTCACAAGAACATTGTACTTCTTAGTCTCGGTTCCAGGAAACCGTGACGACAAACTTTCGTCAAGTTGTTGACTGATTTTTCGTCTTAACTTTTGGATAGTTTTTTGCTTTCGGGTGCATTTTGGTGTATTTTGTAAACTTTCGTTGTTCAGTTTTTTTTTTTTTTCTTTTCAGAACTCTTTCCAGTATTGTTTTATTTCTCAAGACTCTCCAGTGCTCTTGGGGCTGGCTTTTGAAGTATTCCAGAATTCCAGTAAAGGGTTTTTTACCTTTATGTATGTATGTATGAA